>NC_141540.1:66880000-67070000 GCF_021556685.1 Rattus norvegicus
TTTAACTTGATACTTTGTAAGTAGGGATGCTGGCAGGACATTATCATGTGGCTGCGGAAGTTACTCTACTTAAGATTTCATTCACTCGTGCCATGCCTGTGTGTGGTGCCTGAGCCTGCACGTGTGTGCTCAAAGACCAGAGGACATGGTCCCTTGAAGCCAAGAGCTACAGGTCTGGCTGGTCTCTGAAGTCTGGTTTTGTAACAAGTGTTCTTAACTTCTAATCCATTCCTCTAGCCTTCAAATAGTATTTACTGTTAGGTACTTGTTTTTTTTTTTTTTTTTGTGCTCTCTCTCTCTCTCTCTCTCTCTCTCTCTCTCTCTTTGTGTGTGTGTGTGTGTGTGTGTGTGTGTGTGTGTGTGTGTGTGCGCGCGCTTCTTTTAGAGATAGGGTCTTTTGATGTAACTCTGTGCTGTCCTAGAACTCAGCATGTAGTATATAGACCAGGCCAGCCTTGAACTCACAGAAATCTGCCTGCCACTGTCTTGAGCATTGAGAAAGCATGGGGCACCACACCTGGATGGCACCTGATCTTTTGCCTTTGTTTGTTGTGTTTTCTTGAGATGGTCTCTCTCTTCTTAAAGACTTTATTTATTATATATGAGTATACTGTCACTGTCTTCAGACACACCAGAAGGGAGCATTAGATCTCATTACAGATGGTTGTAAGCCACCATGTGGTTGCTGGGAATTGAACTCAGGACCAAGAGCAATCAGTGCTCTTAACCACTGAGTCATCTCTCCAGCCCAAGATGGTCTCTTTCTGTAGCCAAACTGGTCTTGAGTTTGTAGCAATCCTCCTGCCTCTGCCTACCAGGTATAGGCAGTTATAATGGTTATAGGTATATGCCATCATGCCTTTCATTTCTTGATCTTGTACTTCTTTTGAATCAAATCCAGAGTGTCGCTCATGCTGTCAAATCCTTTACCACTAAATTACAGCCTCAATCCTGTCTCTAAATTCATTTCAAGCACTGCTGATCATAATGCCGCTTTGGTATTGGAGTTTTGTTCTCATTCACAGACAGGGGAATTGAGGTATTGAATGTTGGGGGTCTAGGAATCACCTCACAAACCACACAAATACCGATCTCAGTCAGAGAGTTTACTGAGGAAATGCCCCAGGACCTCGACTGGGGCCACAGTCCAGATTCCGGACTGAACTGTGACCAGTTAAGTTCCTACAGAGCTTTTAAAGCCTGAGATCTACAAACATCTGTGCTGTTACTCAACCAATCAGGATTTAGGAATGGGGGGACTTCCTTAGGAATATGTCTTTGTTGTACATTTACCCTGATCTCATTGGTTGGGGTATTCAACTGTGGCAAGGGACTCTACTTATCTAACATTCATGTCTTAACTTGCCAACCAGGATGTCAGCTGCCCATGTGCATGTCTCTTTCTGCCAAGTAGGGTGTCAGTTCCCTCAGAGATCTTGGGAACTTAAACTTTACTTGGCTACTACTCAAAATGGAAGTATTATTCCAAATAATTTCTTATATTGATGCAGCTGTCTCTCTTATGTTGGGGTCCATCCCAGAGGGAGGCTTATAAAAGCAAATACCATAAAAGCCTATTCGCAGGTTCAGGAAGTGCTGCTGGGCGGTTGATTGTGATCTAAGCTTATTGTGGATAACAAAAGCAGTTCTACTGACTTCTATCGTGATTGGTTCCCAGGGGCACAGAACATAACAGAATATATAATTGACCTGGGCATGAGAAAGTTTCCAAGTAACAGTTACCTAGGCCTTAACACTTCCAAGGTCATTTACTACTGAGTTGGAGGGCTAGCATGGGAACCTGGTTCAGCTGCTTTCAGAGCCGTATGCTCAGAATTATTAGTCCATATTAGTTCAGTCTACTAGCCCTGGACTCAGACTCACCACTCCATGGTAGAAATGGTAGAAATGGTTATCAAATGCTTTATCACTCAGAATCTATTGTGCTAAAAGTTACTAGAGTTTGGTAGGCTTAGAAGATAAGGAGCAAGTACTTATCTCGGGTGTATATGTGTTAGCTACCTCTGGAGAGACTGGGAAAACAGAGGAACAAAAATACTTCACTATCTATACTACTCTCTGGCCCTCACTCCTGCTCTCATTGGCAGGCATTCGATAGTTGCTTTTTACATATGATGAGACTTAGGCTCAGAAAGGGTAAGCAGTTTTTCCCCCTATAAATCTCACAGATAGTGAACAGATAGTGGATTTATCACTAATCTAATCCTCCCGGCTCCAAATCCAGTAATTTTTCCTTTGCAGTTAATCCCATCCCTGCCATCTGAATTTTGCTGTTTCCCTGGCAACGGAGTAGACCATGGAGTACCCGGAAACCAAGACACTGCCTTCTCTGTGAGGTCATCAGTACCTTTGTCTCTTGCTTCATCTTAAGGTTTATTAAGGTTGGTTTATCAGGCAGAGTTGAGGGTCCTTGATTTTCTATTGGCTTAAAGTGGCAAAGGCCCTTTATTAATGAAGTTTGTACCCCATTGTGAGAACCACTTTTTATCCATTGGCTGAGGAGTTAGATCAAACTCTGGGGACATTTTGAGTGCTAGGCCATTTGAGATTCCGCCAGCAGGTGGCACTTCTTCCATACTCATAACAACTACAAGCTAAAAAAGAAACAATGTGTCTATCATGGCTTTCTGTTTAACTAGGCCTAAGCACTTCGCCTTCCCTACCGTAGTGGGTTGTTCATATCTGGTTACATGATGAAATACATTTATACTTTTCTCCCACAACGAATTTGGAATTGTTTACAATATTCAGTTCACTATGAAAAGGGAGAATATAAATCACAGTTAAGGAACATCAGATTTTATTAAGGTCTGTTGGTAGAGGAGTAATAGTTTCACTGAATCTTTTCCATGTATTTATTTTTGAGACACGGCCTTGCTGTGGAGCCCAGAACTCACTAGATCAACAAAGGTAGACCTCCGGCTTATGGCTTGTCCTCAGACCTGTCTCTGGAATGCAGGACCTACAAATGTGGGCCAGCTTTATCCTCAGGTCTTTAGATGAGCGGGAAGGGATGGGGGTGGGAGTGGCTTTTCCAGGATTTGAAATAAAAACGGAAGTGCACACCTAGCGCAAGTTTCTGTCTTGCTTCTCACCTCGCTAACCTAACATAGGTCGTTATTCCTGGCCAGCTCGCAAACTCGAAGCAACACCTCTATGGCTCTGCATTTCTTTTTTCTTTTTTTCGGAGCTGGGGACCGAACCCAGGGCCTTGCGCTTGCTAGGCAAGCGCTCTACCACTGAGCTAAATCCCCAACCCCTGGCTCTGCATTTCTAAGGCTACAGAATCCTCATCTTTCAACCCATCAGCTTGCGTTTCCAGAGGGCCCTTCAACCTGGCATCCATTTTCCGCGTTGTTCTGGGCATCGGGAACACAAGCGCAAGGCTTGGATGGCCTGAGTTACCAGAAACAATTTGTAAGGGTCCTTGGAGATTCCTGCATCTAAGACAAAGCTGGAAAGTCGCAGCAGGCAGTGTTATGGTAATTATAGGCTTCTCAGATCGGTAAAATCCCATCGGTTTCAAGTTTCTCTTTAACAGGAAATCAGACTAAAACTGGCCTCCGTTATCAATCGAGTTTGTACGGGACCTCGTGGCTCAGTTGCTGAAAAGGAACCCTAACTATTCCTTCCCAGACCCTTGAGCACTTCTCTTTGCCAATCAACACTTCGGGAAAGACCTCAGTCTTGCTCCGCCCATCGCTGTGTGGGTGAAGGCAAAGGTTAGGGGCGGGACGGGGCGGGGCAGGGGGCTCTGGAAACCTGACTCCAGAGCGGGTTCCTGAAGCTGGGGACCGACTCCCGGCTCACAGAGGCAGTGGTGGCGGAGGCAGCAGGAGCGCGGCTTTGTGGCGCGCGCAGGTTCCACTGGGTGTCGTGGAGTCGTAGCCACCCGGGGTACTCTGCCTGGCAGCGGGTGTCGCATGGCCAGCCCCGCGCGATCTGGCTTCCCGGCGCGCACGAATTGCCGTCTGGACGCGTTCTTGCGGCGGCACCTGCCTCCGGAGGTGTACGACGCGGTCCGCGCCTATGAGCCGTGCATCGTGGTGTCGGACGCCGAGAAGCACTCGTTCAAGTACGTGGTGCTGAGCGACCGACTCATCTACCTGACCGAGAACCCGCCCAAGTCCATCCGGCGGGTCGTGGCCCTGCGGGACGTCGTGGCCATTGACTTGGTGAGGATCGCGGGCGGGCAGGCTCCTTCCTAAGCTCTCGCATCCCCTTCCTGAGCCGGAGAAAGGAGGAACAACCTTCCCCATCCCGCCCCGGACTTCCCGATCTCTTTTGTCAGTGAAAGCAGCTACGCGGGAAAGCAGGGGCTTGATGTAGAATTTCAAATAAACATGTTCTCCCGTTCTCCTTTGGTTTACCCTCTGCTCCCAACATTGGGCAGTATAAAGTCAGCCTCTTGTTCATTAAGCACCCACTCTGTATAGGTACTGTGCTGCACCTCTTCTGCAGCTCGTGCGGAAGGCACAGGAGACCACACCTGTGTAAGCAAACGCAGCCATTACTTTGTTTACTCTCTTGCCGCTCATGTTTAGTCAACATGTGACTGGATCAGAATAAGTGAGTGAACGAATGGATTTGCGTGATGTGCACTGGATACTTGCGTCTTTCAGGCTGGCCACTTAATCCAAACCGAATGGGGACGCTTCCTAGAAGGAGTGTCATCAGGACCCAGTCTGGAGAGATACAATCTTGCCCCGGGTTTTAGAGTATAGCCACTGTATCCCTTTCCTCTGGGAATAGACTGACTTTAAGAAGCATCAGCTGATTGGAGGCTCTGCCTCCTCTCCTGTTTCTCCTCTCCTTGATTGCCTCCAGGGCTCTTTGTCTGAGCTGCTTTCCAGGTGTTCCTTGTTCCTTTGGGACTTGTGTCTAGCCTTTACTCTCACTTGCTTAAGTCTGTGTCCCGTGGGAGAAATTGGCGAAGCTGTTGCTGAAGCTGTTTCGCCCACAGAACGTTACTTTGGTTTTTAACACATTTACAAGAAAATAATAAAATTAAGTGAAGTTTCTTTTTCTTTGTTTTTTTTAAAAATTCTACTCAGATTTCCCTTGTCAGCTGTTTAACACTTTCATTACACATTTTATTTTGTGTGCAAATGTGTATGTTTGTGAGTGTGTGTGTGTGTGTGTGTGTGTGTGTGTGTGTGTGTATGTGTGTCCCAGATTCTTGTTCTAGACAAGTGCTCTAACAATGTACGGCCTTGCAGTCTGACCAAACGTATTAGAAAGCTTTTTGCTTCCACATTTTTAGCGTCTTCAGTGTAAATAATTGTTGTTTTGACACAAATGTGGTGATTTTTTTGATATTGCTATTCTTCCCCGAGAGACACAGTCTATTGGTAGTTGTCATATATTCTACTTTAGGGTGTCAGAAACAGAGCAGCACAGTGACACTCTTTAGGGTCCAGAAACCCAGAATGAATGCTGTGAAAAGAAATTCTAAACCTACTTATGCTTTCTGGACAGCTTTACCCTTCAGGAATTCAGGAGAGTTTTGTTGCTGTGGAATGGGACTCTGACCAGCCTGAGTGTGTGAGCATGGCTCTGCAGGCCCTGTCCTTCTCCCCCAATCTCTCTGCCTTGCTAAAAAAACTGTTAGATTGCATTCCTAAAGCGAGCCCCCAAGGTCTATTCCCTTCTTTGGCCAATTCCTCCTTCTGAGGCTAACAACCAAGGTCCAGCTATCAAAGTACCAAAGTCCAGCAATCAAAGCCCCCTTTGGCTCACCTAATTAACATGCCCAATTAAAATTAAATACCTCATCTTAACATGGGGCTCCCCATTTTACCTTATAAACCACCATTTGCCTTTGGGCCACATCTGTCTCTTCTTCATCCAGAGTCGGTCCTTTGCTTCTCTCTAGGACAGATCCCCCTTCTCCTCTCCCTTGGCCCCTTTCTCCCCTCTCCTTTGGTTCCCCCTTCCCTTCCTCCATCTCCTATCTTTGTTTCTTTTCCCCACTCTCTGCCCCTCTGGGACAAATCTCTTTTATGCAGAGAACTTGGTCATGAGGGTCCTGAGCCAATACTTTACTGTTCAGCTGTTTTTGTTCGAGACAAGTTTCTTTGTTATAGCACAGGCTGTCCTGGAACTCACTCTGTAGACCAGACTGGCCTTTAACTCAGAGATCAACCTGCCTCTGCCTCCTGAGTGCTGGGACTAAAGGCATGTGCCACCGTCACCTAGCTGGAATGCAGAAGAATATTAATGCATGATGACTAAATTCAACCCCCCATTCTGCAAACAAAATGAAACAACTCTCCCAAAACAAATCAACCAAAACAAAAAACCAAGAAGAATATGTAATGTCTATATATAGTCTACACACATATAAGATTTAAATATTGTTACTGGGTTTATTGTCCAGCTTGGGAAATGTAGGTTAGCTTTGGAAGGCTCCAGATCCCTAGAATTTGTGACCATGTGTGATGGTTTGTATATGCTTGGCCCAGGGAATAGCCCTATTAGGAGGTGTGGCCTTGTTGGAGTAGGTGTGTCACTGTGTGTGTGGGCTTAAGACCCTCACCCCAGAAATTAGTATTCTGCTAACAGCCTTCAGATGAAGATATAGAACTCCTAGCTTCTGCACCATGCCTGCCTGGATGCTGCCATGCTCCCACCTAGATGTTGATGAACTGAACCTCTGAACCTGTAAGCCAGCCCCAATTAAATGTTGTCCTTTGGGGTTGGGGATTTGGCTCAGTGGTAGAGCGCTTACCTAGGAAGTGCAAGGTCCTGGGTTCAGTGCCCAGCCCCGAAAAAAAAAAAAGAAAAAAAAATGTTGTCCTTTATAAAACTTGCCTTGGTCATGGTGTCTGTTCAGAGCTTAAAAACTCTAAAACTATGTTATAGCATATCACAAGGGATTTATGAATGTCACTTAACTGACTGACTTAAGTAAAGTCGGAGACTGATCTGGGCCTAGTGGCCCAAGTCTTAACCCCAGATCTCCAGAGGTAGAGTCAAAGGACATGAGTTTGGGGCCAGCCTAGGCTACATAGCAAGACCCCATTGAAAAAGTTAATAAACAGAGGCTGGAGAGATGGCTCATCAGTTCAGGGTGCTTAGTGCTTTTCCAGAGGACCCAGGTTCAGTTCCCAGCAGCCACATCACAGCCTCTGGTAACTCCAGCACCAGGGGATCGGAAGCCCATCTTCCTTGTGTACGCTCATGTACACATACCCTTCCTCCCACATATTAAACCAAATCATTTCTTTAAAAAGTAAATAAGTAACTTGAATTAATAGGTAGTATCCTGGTAGGCCCAGGGCATGTAAAAGAGGGAGAGGCAGCATAAGAAAGACAGAGCCAGCCATTGTTAGTTTCAAAGGAAGGTGGAATCGGGAGCAAGGAAAAGGAGTGCAGCATTTGGGTGGGCAGCGTGCAAACTGTCAAGGAGACAGACTCTTCTAGGGAGCCTCCGGTGGCTGTACATTCTTGTTAATACCTCAGTCTGACTCAGCAACGCCCACTCCTCTGTCTGTTTTTGTTTTGCATTGCTGGGAAGATGCAGGCCTTGTATATCTCAGGCTAGTGCTGGTTCACTGAGCTCTCTCCCACTGCTCCCCCAAGTCCAGGGCTCCTGACTGGACTTCCCACCTCCAGAACTGTAAGGAAATAAATTCATGTTGCTAAATACCAGCAGGGCTGTGGCAGTGTGTTAGAGCAGCCACACAGTGTTTTCCTTTCGGCATTTCGAGTGGGTGAGCTGTTAAGATTCTTCCTCACAAGAACTATCATGCCAAGCACAAATGCCCCAATCTCCTCTGAGGTTTTATGAAAACAGTTCTAGGATTACCATAGTGCAGGGGCTAACACTAAACTCCTAAGTCCCCCCCCTTAAGATTTATCTTAGTTTTAATTCCGTGTATATGTGCACATGAGTGCAGGTGCCTGTGGAGGCCAGAGGCATTGGATCCTGCTAGGGCTGGAGTTACTACTGGTGGTTATGAGCATGGGTGCTGGGAACTAAACTTGGATCCCTGTGTACTCTTGACCTCTATGCGATTTTTCTAGCTCCCAGTTCCATAGGTTTTATGAAGAACTGGTCATCACAGGATTGCCTTATTTCTTACCAGTGTGATTTGCTAATATATAATGCATAGAATTTTCTCAAAAACAATTTTTTTTAAGAAAGGGCCTTGTAGTTGGTCTTTGCTACTTTGTGGGTTCTTCTTTCTCCCACCCTTCTTCACCCTCTTAATCATCTAACACTAGATAAGAAAGATAAAGGATACAGACAAAAGGAGAAAGAATGGCGTCAGGAGTCGGAAAGGGGACAGTGTTATCATTAGGCCACTTCCTGCTGATTAGGAGCATGTCCTTCCTTGGAGCAAGTTTGATCTTCGCTGTCAGGACATCTAATTTCCTCTTCTTGCTTCTTCTGTGTACATGTACTACTTAATGAACTATAACCAACCATCAACCAGCAACAATCAGCAACCAATCGCTGAACTGGCCAACCCCCTTACCTCCCCAGGGTCCTAGCACTTATGCATCCTCTAAAAAGTCCCCAAACGTCCCACACTTGCAGAAACTATTGGCTCCTGGCCAAATTACACACCTTCTAGAGCACCAGGCAAATCACAGTCAGCTGCTCTGACAGACAATCTGAAGTCGCCCCATATCCCACACCTGTGATTAAAACGAAAGCACGTTCTTAAAATATTTCTGTGTTTTCAAAAGAAACCAGAATTCCAAAATTGTCACTGCAGGGTCTTATAAATTAGGCATGGAACTTGCCGTGTAGGATTTGATAGTGTAGGCTGGCCTTCAATTCCAGATGCCTGCCTCTGTCTCCCAAGTACACAAGAGTGCACCATCACACCAGGTTGAAGTTTTCTAATTTTTAAGAATTTAATATTTTTATTGATTTTTTTTGTTGCAGCAAATATCAAAATAAAACAAAACCCTACAAACCCTCTCTAGCCTGTATCGTGGAGCCATATGGCATTAGTGCGGTATGTTCACCTCAGTGGCTGCCGGTTCACACCACGCCACCTCTAGCCATTCTCTGGTCCCAGTAGCAGCTGCCCTCCTGGCTCTTTGCCGCCTAGCTCTGCTCTCATTCCCAGCAACTGACCCCTGTGGTAATTGTCATAATTCCTGAATCAAAACCCCAAGAGCCTGTAACTTAGCAATCAGATTTATTTCAATAATTTACCTCAGTAAATTTACACTTCACAAAACGTCCACACAATAAACTCAGAGCCAATTGATAATGATATAAACCGCCCACCTAGATAAAAATCCATCCCTTAAAAAAAATTCATGGGGTTGGGGATTTAGCTCAGTGGTAGAGCGCTTGCCTAGGAAGCGCAAGGCCCTGGGTTCGGTCCCCAGCTCCGAAAAAAAAAAAAGAAAAAAAAATTCATAACTCCCTGTGGCCGTTTAAGGCCACACGGATCTGGGTCAGCCTTCTCTGCCTCCATCTTGGTTCTTCTCTTTCTCCCTTCTCTCCCCTTATCAAAACTTGGCCCCGCCTCACTTTCTCACTGTCCAATCATAGGCCTTGCCCCATCCTGTGCCAGCCCCACCTGCGTAAAGACAATGATCCATAAATTCTTTGATAATTCATGCTCCCTAATTTCTTGTTTTATGTGTAGTCACCCTCTGACTTATGTCATGGTTGTCACTGAGTTACATTATGTCACTGCGGGGCAGCTTGGAACTAGCCTTACTTTTCATGAAGGCTAAACTCTTTTCTATCGGGTGTTGTCCTCTTTCTGGGGCTATTTCTTTACCATCTTTTCTCGCCGTCCTCAGACTTCTCATCTTACTCTACAAGCTCGCCTTCTGGTTAGTTAACTTTCACTTGTCTCGGGTTCCATTTCTACCTTTGTTCTCGGTCACTGGACTTCTGTAAGCCGAAGAGCAAACTAGCCTTAATGCTTCTGGGCTGCAGCCCTTCGTGTTCACTGTGCGGTAGGCTTTGTCAATCTAAGACAACAGTTATCAACCTGTGAGTCCACCCACCTGTAATTCTCCACCCCTTGAGGGGGTCGAACGACTCTTTCCCAGGGGTTCCATATCAGGTACCCTGAGTACCAGGTGTTTACATTATGATTTATGACAGTGGCAAGATTACAGTTATGAAATAGCAATGAAATAATTTTATATTTGGAGGTCACTGTAACCCGAGGAAATGTATTAAAGGGTCCCAGCATTAGGAAGGTTTAGAACCACTGATCTAAGGCATGGTTACACTTCAGGCAAAACAGCCAACCCCTCCCCTGCAAAAAAAACCCAATAAAACAAAACAACAAAAACAAGCCTGTAAGCAAGTTGATGAAATCCAATTTTCTCTTCTAAAGGAAAAAAGGGCAGTCAGGGGGTCAGGTGGCAGCTACGAAAGCTAGATCAGAAATCTACACGTTTTGCCAAAGGTATAAAGTTGGACATGGTGACGTTTCCTTTTTAGAAAAAAAAAGTTGAAGTGCAATTGAGCTTGTACCAGCTGTTTGATATGGTCCATCTCAAAGTGTCCTAGAGAGCGTGGACCTCTAAAGTGCTGATATTCCATTAGAAGCAACTTTGGGGGCATCCTCTAGAGTTCTGTTCTGGTATATCCAGCACTGCAACTCATTAGACTCTCTCCGAGGCTAGACACATTTTTCTTTACATTTATTTTTTATTTTTATTTATGTGTATGGGTCCCTAGGAGGCCAGAAGAGGGTATCAGAGTCCTGGAGCTGGAGTTACAGACCAGCTTCATATGTGGGTGCAGGGGGCCAAACTTTGGTCTTCTGTTAAGAGCCTCAGATACTCTTAAGTTGTCTCAATAGCCCCCAGATACACTAAAAACAAAAACAAAAACAAAACAACCCACCCCTAAAAACCCCAAAGCCCCACAAAAACAAAAGCCCTAAATACAAGAAAGTATTACTTAAATACAAGAGTGTGGGGTTGGGGATTTAGCTCAGTGGTAGAGCGCTTGCCTAGCAAGTGCAAGGCCCTGTGTTCAGTCCCCAGCTCGGGGAAAAAAAGAAAAAAAAGAAAAAAATACAAGAGTGTGTCAGTGTATGAGTGTGTCTGTGTCTGTGTGTGTGTGTGCACGTTAGTGCATTTGTGTGTGTCTATGTGTGTATGTGCATGTGTGTTAGTGCATGTGTGTATTTGTGTGTGCCTGTGTGCATATGTGTGAGCGTGTATATGTGAGCCTGTCTGTGTTAGTGCATGTGCATGGATGTAGAATGCATGGTCCTTCCTGTGCACAGGGAGGCCAGAAGGAAGCATTGGGTGCTTGTTTCCCAATCACTTTCTGTCTGTCCCTCTGAGATACGGTCTCTTCTGGAACTTGGAGCTCACATCTCTTTTTTTTTTTTTTTTTTTTTTGGTTCTTTTTTTCGGAGCTGGGGACCGAACCCAGGGCCTTGCGCTGGAGCTCACATCTCAACAGCTCTGGAGACCCTGCTGTGTTAGTCACAGTTGTGTTCTTTTCCACAGCTGTTAGAGAAGTCTCCTGACCTCCTCCATCACCCCTTCCCTCTCTCCCTTCTGCCTTTTCACTCTCCTGTGACTGTAGGCCCTCTAGAAGTCGTAGGCTGTAGGAGTAAGAACGAAGGATAATGCCTTGTACATGTGAAATCGCCGTAACGAATGAAACATTATTTTATATGCTGGCTTAAAAATAATTTAAAAAAAGCAAAAATGCTTTTCAGTTCAAAAATAAGGGGATAAAAGTGGGGCTGGAGGGACGATGGCTCAGAGGCTAAGAGGGGCTGGAGGGACGATGGCTCAGAGGCTAAGATCACTTGCTGCTCTTGCAGAGAACCCAAGTTTGGTTCTCAGCACCTATACTGGGTGCTCACAACTGCCTGTAACAAGAGCTTCAGGGGATCCAACGCTTCTTTCTGCCATCTGCTGGCACCACAGTCACGTGCTCATACACAGTCACTCACGTCACAGGTGCACATAATTAGAAATAAAACAAATCTTTTGAAAGAAGAATAAAGTGAAAAAGAAACAGAGATAAAAAAATTGTTTTGTTTGGAGAAACAGAGTACTTACTTTGAAATAACTTATTGTGATAAAAACCACAAAGGTGGTTTTCTTTTCTTTTTTTTTTTAGATTTATTTATTATATGAGTACACCGTAGCCATCTTCAGATGCACCAGAAGAGGGAGTCAGATCTCATTTTTTTTTTTTTTTTTTTTTACAGATGGTTGTGAGCCATCATGTGATTGCTTGGATTTGAACTCAGGACCTTCAGAAGAACAGTCAGTATGCTTAACCACTGAGCCATCTCTCCACTCCAGAGGTGTTTTTCTTAGGGCAAAGTTTATTCATTACACTCAGGGTGTGCTGGCTCCTACGAGTTCCCAAAATGTGAGAGAATTAGCTCTATAATCTCTGATACTCTGTGGTAGTGTGAACAAAAATGGCCTCAATAGAGAGGCCTTCAGGAAGTGGCACTATTTGCAGGCATGACCTTGTTGGAGTAGGTGTGGCCTTGTTGGAGTAGGTGTGGCCTTGTTGGAGTAGGTGTGGCCTTGTGGGAGGAAGTGTGTCACTGGGTTTGGGTTTTGAGGTCTCAGGTACTCAAGCCAGGCCTAGTGTCTCATTTTCTTTGGCTGCCTGCCAATCTAGATGTGGAACTCTCAGCTACCTCTCCAGCACACCACGTCTACCTGTGTGCTACTATGCTTCCTGCCACTGATGATAATAGACTAAACTTCTGAACTATAAGTCAGCTCCAATTAAATATTTTCCTTTATAAGAGTTGCTGTGGTCACGGTGTCTGTTCTTAGCAATAGAAACCCTAACTAAGTCAGGGGACTACATGCATGCTTTCTCTTGAACAATAAGTAAATGAATAAGATTTTAAATGGGCTCAAACTCAGGCAAGGTGGCACATGTCTGTAATCCCAGTGCTTGGGAATGGAGGCAGGAAGGTGGCCATGACCTCAAGGCCAGTGTGAGTACAGGGCCAGCCTGGGCTAGACACTGTTTCAAACAGCACAACACAATGAAATGTAAAAAAAAAAAGTATATGGCTTAGTGTCTTAGTTAAGGTTTTACTGCTGTAAACAGACACCATGACCAAGGCAACTCTTATAAGGACAACATTTAATTGTTCAGAGGTTTAGTCCAGTGTCACCAAGGCGGGAGCATGACAGTGTCCAGGCAGGCATGGTATAGGAGGAGCTGAGTTCTAGATCTTGATCTTAAGGAAGTTAGGAACAGACTGTACATCCTCAGGCAGCTAGGAGGAAGATCTCTAAGCCCAACCCCACAGTGACACACTTCCTCCCACAAGACCACACCTTCTAATAGTGCCACTCCCTGAGCCAAGCATATACAGCCATGACACTTAGGATTATATTTACTGATAGTAGGAGAAGGGTGGGAAGGACAGACACTGAGGAGAGTGGTTGTTATCTTCCAGCAGAGAATGGGAGGCCAGGAAGAAAGGTGTAAGAAGCTGACTGAAACTGTAGCAATACAGGGCTGTTCATTCAACTCCTGGCAATTTTCTTTCTCTTTCTTTTGTTTGTTTTTCTTAGTCTGATCTTTTGGACAGCCTGTGTCTCTTGGCAACCATTCCCCCCACTTTCTTGGCTTCCTTTACTCTCTTGCTCAGAAGTTTAGCATTTTTTTTTTTTTCGGAGCTGGGGACCGAACCCAGGGCCTTGCGCTTGCTAGGCAAGCGCTCTACCACTGAGCTAAATCCCCAACCCCAGTTTAGCATATTTTAACCCTCCCTTGTTGTCTCTTCAGAGTGTTCTGTGGTGTTTGTGCTGCAGAACATAGAGTGACAAGTTGCCCAAGTTTTGGGGGCTTTCATCCTGGGCCAATGCCCAAGGCCAAAGAAAAGGCTTCTGAAGACCAAGAGAAGAGCAGCCCGTTGGAGCATGGCCCTCTGATCACAGGCTGGAGCATGGCCCTCTGATCACAGGCTGGAGCATGGCCCTCTGATCACAGGCTGGACCATGGCCCTCTGATCACAGGCTGGACCATGGCCTTCTGATCACAGGCTGGACCATGGCCCTCTGATCATCACAGGCTGGACCATGACCCTCTGATCATCACAGGCTGGACCATGGCCCTCTGATCACAGGCTGGACCATGGCCCTCTGATCACAGGCTGGACCATGGCCCTCTGATCACAGGCTAGACCATGGCCCTCTGATCACAGGCTGGACCATGGCTCTCTGATCACAGCAGCCATACAAAAGGAAATCAGTAGTGTGCTAGGCCCAGGGCCACAGATGAGATCTTGAGTTGTGCTTTCAAAATGGCAATTACTCACGGAGACATGCGCACTCTGAGAGACATCCAGAGGCTCGATGACATCAAGTTTTATATAGGTGGGCTACAATGTACTCACATACAAATAAACAAATCTTAAAAAAAAAAAAGAACTTAAGACAAAGTTATGGAAGCGTTATGAAGGAATCAGGTCATTAGGGACTGACTTGCTCATATCAAGAATACGTTCTCCTCGTATTTTGAAAGCCGTTCCTTAGTAGTAATAAGGTAAATCAACAGCAGTCGTCAATATAAATAAGATAAAATGATATAAATGCATAGATTCTCAATAGTTCAGTCAATGAACCAAGAAGTACAGTAAGATAAATACTGTTTCTTCATAGTATATCATATTAATTTGAGACAGAATGGGTCCTCTGTCCCCTTCCAAGTGTCCCTTGCTGCCATCATCAGAGTCAAATGCGCTGGGTAGAGCAGGATATGGCTCAGAATTGTATCGTAATGGTTCTCATGAGTAGTAGGTGGGCACCGATTCATGTCTGTTGGGAATGGTATCAGAAGAAAGGCAGTATCTGGTGCCCCTCGAGATGGAGGACGAGAGGGGTTATAGATATTTGTTACTATGAATCTGCTGACCTCGGCGCCAGCCTCTTTAACCACTGAGGGTATAGCCATGGTGATCTCTCTACAAGTACCTGTGATGTCTTCAGATGGCACCGGGGGTTGCAGTAGGCAAAACACAGTTACCTTGATAAGCAAATTATGTGGTTCTTGGGCATGGATTGCCAAAGTAGGAGGGTGTGAAGTTGATGGCTGAATCCCAAGACTGAATTCCTCTGAAAATGGAATCCCACTTTACATTTTTATCTATCTCGTGTGTGTGTGTGTGTGTGTGTGTGTGTGTGTGTGTGTGTGTGTGTGTGTGTTTGTGTGATGAATTACACACACTAGAAAACAGGTATCAGCCTTGTTGGCTCGTCTTGCAATTTCAGCTACTTAAGAGACTGGGTGTAGGGAATACAGTTTCAAGGCCATCCTAGGCTGCATAACAAGATGTGACATCTCATTAAAAAGACATTGCCAAGAAGCAATAAACACTCCTTTTAAACTCCTCCATACTGTAGCTGTCTATTAAAGGTTTTGGCCTTCGGAGCCCGAGGCAGGCCTCTAGCTGTTGATGCCATCCAAGGGCATGCTTAGCTGGAAGACTCTGGGCGAGAAGCTGCATCCTTTACACAGGACCAAGACTTGAATGTTTTTCCCTTTCTTGGCTGTGCTTCTTGGCTATGTGGCAATGGTTTGTAATAGTCCGAGGTGGGTCACTTATATTTCAATGGGCATAGCCCATTCACAGAGTTAGCAATTCCTTTTGGGATATGTGAGTGGGTCAGCTTCTGCTGGCAATTTTCAGAGATTTCAAATATGGCTTCCTCAGGGATTGCTACTCTGAGGCTCAGGTAGAGTATAATGGGAAAAAAAAAAAACACCTGGTAGGATACAGTGAGCTTTTTAATTACACACTGGGTAGATCTGCCAAGTTCCAAACATAAAAATAGCTTCTACTTTGGGCTAAGCTCTGGATGGTGTAATGTGCGTAATTGCTGGCATAAGCCATTTTGGAGGAAATCTACTTCGATGTCTCCATATCGTGGCATTTTATCAACACACACACACACACACACACACACACACACACACACACTTTGGGATTGTGGGTTTTCCATCTTCTCTATTCTCGTAGAAATACCCTTGGATGGGTGTTTAAGTTGTTTAATTGCTTTCTCTCCCTGTTACAGGGAGGGTTAAAGTTTCCTGTGTGTAGAGGATGTTCAATCCTGAAAGCAATTGACATATGTTGAACATCCTGGGTTCTTCCGAGCCTTACTTCCACTACCTAACATCACATTAGATAAATGGATCCTCTAATGTGGCCCAGTTCATCTACAGTCCTCTACCATGTTCACATCTATTAACTGGGCGGCACATTTTGTATGGGCAGCCCACCAATATTTTGAAATTTCAGGAAGTAAAAATGAGACCTGTTTTTTTTAAAAGTCTTATCTCATTAATTTCAAAGTAGAAACGAGCAGTTAAGAAGAAAACCAGTTATAACCAAATATTTAGAGTGAAATGTGAAAAATTGCTAGATAGAATTTATTTATGCTACTAATATGAAATGAAATCTACTAAATAGAATGTTATAGGAGCCCAGAAGAGGGAGTGGCATTCTGTCAAAAAAAAATGCCCTGGGTACTTCCACTGAGAAAGGGAAAGGTTAGTCTTAGAGGATGAAGTGACCTTTCTAAGCACAATAGGAGGGCATGTGTATTTCAACGGAGAGAATGGGAAACAAGAAGAGGAAAGGCGCCCTGTGGAGAACTTAGGGTGAGCTTGTCCTTAGTCATGTGGGAACTGTTATCTCAGAATGAGTGACTGTTATGTTCAACACGATCAGTTTTCCTTTTCAGATTGACGATTACCCAGAGTTTCTGAATTCACCAGACAGAGAGATCAACCAGCACATTCGAATCATCTATTCTTCAACAGTCTTGAAAAAGGAGCGCGGGAAAGCGAAAGGTGTCCGGAAATTCCTGTTTCCAGTTCACCACAGCAATGCTAACAGAAAGGGTATGTAGTACATTGCATATGTATATATATTTATCAAGACAAGGTTTCTCTGTCCTTTGATACCTATAGATTTAAAAAAACAACATTTCTGGTGAAGAAGTACTGAGGGTAAGTGGAAGGTTTATGGACCTGGGTCTGGATTGTCCAGTGGCCAACCTTTGAGCCTCGGGCCTCCCACTAGGAAAGGGTGGTCATTTAACAGCATTGGTTCATCTTTGAACCTCGTGGTGGCATATACCTATAACCTCAGCACCTGGACTGGCGGGTGAGGCGGGAGACTGTGAGCTCAAGACAAGCACCCGTCTAAAAGAAGAAATAGAAAAACAAGGAGAAACATTGCTGATGACCTGTCCCTGGCAGTAGGACCTTTGAGACAGGCTCTATAGTGTCTAGGGGATATTTCTGGCCATAGCAGGCAAGTGGGATTGATAGCCAAGAAGCAGGGTCGCCGGACAGAAAACTACTCAGAGGAAACCTTGAAGTCATGGGCATTCAGGCTAATTTAACAGGATTCTGCTGAAGGCAGGCCAGAGTAGTCAGAGGTTACCTGGGGACGGAAGGAAGACGAATCAAATCAGATATGCGAAGTGACTATATATAAAACACTGAGCATCCGGGGCCTCTTTGTGTGCTTTGAGATGTGCTTGCTATATAGTGCGGTTTGTAGTTGAAAATACTGGGCTCACAGAGAACGTGGGTTCGGTTCCCAGCACCCATAAGTGGCTCTCAGACATCTGTCCGGACCCAGTGTCCTCTTCTGATCTCCGTGGGAACCAGGCACGGGGGGGGGTGCGCATATGTACACGAGGCAAAACAGTCATACACATTGAATAAATAAATAAAAGGATTGCATCCTTAGTGTCGAAGGAAAGGTGGGAAATAAAAGGCCCACCCATGGAGAAGCCCTTCTTCAGACACCCGAGTGGCCATACAGTGTCCACTGCTCTTCACTCCAAGCCAGAAAGAGAGCCTTCCAGAGTATCAGACAGCTACACAGTAGAAGGAAGGTGTGTGATGTTTTCCCTTTAGTGGCCCAGCAGCCCTGCTCATGGATATAGCTACAGTATGGAAACTGTTTGTACCAGGCATCATTAGCAGGGTTATGAAATCCCTGGCTGCTCACCGGTCGGTCTCCTGTCACACTAATTAGGACACCTAACGGGTGTTGGTTGCCTCAAATGCATTCTCAGCCTGCCCACATGCATCATTTTCTTGGTTCTTTTTCAACAGGGACAGAGGTGCGAAAACATATGGAAAGAATACTGCGAAATGCATTTAAGTTTAGTGGAATAGGAATTCCTAGAAACTTTGCAAATGATGTTGAACGGTGGAGAATTTATGCTGTGTACCTCTGTGTGGCTGGTCACAGAATCTCTTCCGTCATCTCTTTTGACTTTGAGATAATTCAGATAATTCATAATCACTGGAGATGTGTTTCTGCAAGCTGGCCTCGAACTCACAGAGATTCATCTGCCTCAGCCTCCCGAGTGCTGGGATTAGAGGTGTGAACCTCCATTCCTGCCCACTCTATCTGACATTCTGGTGTAGATGTTCTTTCAAATACAATCCTTCTCTTATCACAAGAAGTGATAATACACATTACAAGAAAAAAAATCTGTTCATCCTTTCTATCCTGATAACAATGACACACTGTTTTCTGTCGAGGTAAACTATTTGGTTAGGGCACTCCTTTATATATAGAACACTGTGGTTTACCTCTTAGGTGTTCTGAAATGTGGTCTTAAAGTAAGGGCTCACACCTATCTGACCAGCTGTGTCAAAAGAATCATTACCCATATCCTTAATGTTAATGATAATGTCATTATTATCAACAAGCATTAATTACTGAGACGATAAATAAAGGTAATTATTAGGACTGGCTTCAAACCTCTGGGGAGAAAGCCCAGGGAATATTTTTATCATGTGGCAAAGTTGTCCACTCTCTAGTCAACACGATCATCTGAACAAAGGAAACTCAACATGTGAATAACTTGTAATTAAGAACACTTGCTTTAAATCATCGCACATAATTATTAGACCCAGCTTTTCCAGAGATAGAGAGAAAAAGTAGTTTTTGCTCTTAAACATATATGCGTCCTTCTGTGGGTCCCGGTCAGCCATTTGGATTTTCTGTGTTTAGGTGCAGAGAGGTTATGAAATGTGCTGTCAGTCAGCTTTCCTTCACTGCACAGTACCTGAGATGAATGAACACAGAGGAAGGGTTAGCTCGGCTCACAGCTGTCCAAGGTCACTTGATCCTGTGGTTTGGGGCTTTGGCACAGCAGCATGGGATGGAAGGGAGACGACAGAGCAATGTTGTTGGCTCCCGAATGAAAAACACATACACAACCTTTATATTTTGATATGTCCAAAACAGCTCAAGGGCTGGGCCACTTCCTAACCTCCACATGACTAATCCACCTCTCTCCGATATTCCCAAGTTACTATTTACTAAATCCTATATTCCATCTTGGCTGCCCTAGACCCAGATGTGCAGCCCTTTTGGGCGGCTATGCGCTGCGTCCCTTTCCTCTCCTCCCTTTCCTCTCCCCGCTCTCCCATCATGGCGGATCTCCTCCTTCCTTGATTCCCTCGCTGGGAATCCTAAAAGTCCCACCTCTCTCTGCCCTGGCCAGCCATTGGCTGCTGACAACTTGTTTTTTTTTTTTTACGAATCAGAACCGATTGGGGGCAGGGTCCCTCGGGTCTTTCTTGAAGAAGAGCAGACTCTTGTGCAAACAATTTTGGGGACCCAAATTAACACAATAAAAGCAGTCCCGGGTGTTGGGGATTTGGCTCAGTGATAGAGCGCTTGCCTAGCCTGGGTTCGGTCCTCAGCTCCGACAAAAAAAAAAAAAAAAAAAAAAAAAAAAAAAAAAAAAAAAAAAAAAAAAAAGCAGTCACTGCAAGGTGTTTACCTCAGGCAGTTTAGAGGTGGAAGAAAGATGGGAAGGGCTTCAGGTCCCAATATCCACTTCATGGGCATGCTTTCGTTTACTTCTTCCTGGCCCTTACCCTGCAGGAGTTCTACCACCTTCCAGGAACGCTGTGGAACTGGGAGTAAGCCCCTGGGAGACATCGCAGCACAAACTGTAGCAAACTACAGGAACAAACCAGTGCCAACAGTGGCGAAGAGAAACTTCCGAAGCTCTGGACTAGGTTGGACCAAGAATTACTTAGTTTTAGGTTCATTCTAGAACATTGTCCATATGAAAACTTATTTCAGTCATGGACGTATTTTATAACTTGATTGAATTAAGTCCAACACTGACGCATTCAGGCATTGAACGTGAGTGCTGTTGGGTAACTGAATTTCAGTTTGTGTTTAAACAGCGTCATGTGACGAGTGGTTACTGTCATAGTGCTAGAACCACAGAGGACACTTTAGAGATTTAAAGAAAAACAGACTAATCCCCAAAGCAGAACGACATGTAAGGTAATGAAATGGAATGGAAGCAGGTGTGGCGGGACATGCTGGCTATCCTACCACCTGGATGAGGCAGGGGGATCAGGAATTAAAGGTTATCATCATCTGCATAGTGAGTTTGAGATAGCCTCTGCTACAGGAAACTGTTTCAAAAACAAAAGCAAACAATAAAAGGATACAAAAACTAAAAAGAAGGAAGTTCAAACAGCCAGCAGCACATGTCTGTAACCCACCACTTAGGAGGTAGAGGCAGGATGATCAGTACAAGTTCAAGGTCAGCCTGGTCTACGTAGCAAGTTCCAGGCAAGCAAGGCTATGTAGAGAAACAAGAACAAAAGAAATAGAATTGGAACCAAAAATTTGAATGTATCTGTATCTCATGGTTTTATTGCCATGAAGAGACACCATGACCAAGGCAACTCTTATAAAGGATACCATTTAATTGGGTCTGGCTTACAGGTTCAGAGGTTCAGTCCATTATCATCATGGTGGGAAACATGACATTATGTAGGCAGACTTGGTGCTGGAGAAGCCAAGAGTTCTACATCTTGATCTGAAGGCAGCCAGAAGACTCTATCTGCACTGGGAGGGCCTTAAGCCTCAGAGCCCACCCCCACAGCGATACATTTCCTCCAGTAAGGTCATACCTACTCCAACATTGCTCCACCTCCTAATACTGCCACTCCCTGGACCAAGCATATTCAAACCATGGGAAGTGTTTATTAATTCAACTTGAATATCTTCACAGGAAGAGGATTTTTTTTTTTTCAGTATAAAATCTCTTGCAAAAGGGAAAGCAAATTTGTTCTGTAGTCTGGTTTCATTTCTGTCTCTGTGACAATATACAATGACAGAAAACAGCTTTGGGGGAACGGGCTCATTGTCTTATAGTTCCAGGTTACAGCCCATCATGGTGGGAAAGTGAAGGCAGGGACTTGAAGCAGATAGTCATATCTGCAGACAGGGGCAGAGGGAAGATAAATGCATGCACGCCTTTGCCTGAATTACTTTTTCCCTTTGTAAAGTTAAGGATCTAAACCCAGGGAAAACCCACCAACACTGGGAGCATTTTCCTACTTCAATCAATCTACCAAGACAGTTTCCCACAGACAGTTCTCACAGGCAAGCCTGGTCTAGAAAGCCCCTCATTCAGACTTTCTTCTGATGATTCTATACTGTGTCAAGTTTGCAGTCAGAACTAGTCATCACATAGTGTCTTCTAAAAAGTTTCCTGTGTGTGTGTGTGTGTGTGTGTGTGTGTGTGTGTGTGTGTGTGTGAGAGAGAGAGAGAGAGAGAGAGAGAGAGAGAGAGAGACTTTTTTGTACAAGTCTCTGTGTGTGTGTGTCATCTGTACATGTTTCTGTGGGTGCATGCATGTGTACTCA
This sequence comes from Rattus norvegicus, assembly GCF_021556685.1. Lineage (NCBI taxonomy): Eukaryota > Metazoa > Chordata > Mammalia > Rodentia > Muridae > Rattus > Rattus norvegicus. The sequence goes on from NC_141540.1 coordinate 66,901,687, forward strand.
TACATATTGAGGCCAGAGATCTATTCATATGTCTTCCTTGGCAGCTCTCACATGACGTTTTGAGACACAATCTCTCACTGAACCTGGAGCTCATGGTTCAGCTAAGTTGGCTTGCCGATGAATTCCAATGATCCTCCTCCTAACCCCTACCCCAGTGCTAGGGTCACAGACACATGCCACTACCCCAACTTTTACATGGACACCGGGGATCTGATCCCAGGTTCTTGTGTGGCAGCCACTTGACTGCCTGAGCCATCTCCCAGCCTGCTGACAAATGTTTTCAGCTGGGTAGCATTGTGAACATTCCATCTGAAATCCATTGGGTTAGCTGACCAAAGACTTGGTGTCTCAGCTATTTCACTAGAGAATGGAATCCCTTCAGGCTTAGCCATTCTTGCCTTAACTCAAAAACTCCAGTACTGAGTGTCTAGGAAGTCAAACATTCACCTGCTTTAGAAGCAGGCCGAGCCCTACTCACACCTGGGAAAAGGTGCAGATTCTCACTGTCCCCTTGCAAATGAAGACTTCAGACCAACATCGAGTGACATTGGCACTAGAGTTTTTGTGTCACTACCTCATAAACTCAAATTATATAATTAATGGCCACATGTTGTTTGTTTGTTTTTTTTTTTAAGTTAAGCAAGAGAATAATGCCCCTACCTTTTGGAGAAGAAAAGTTTATAGAAGTCAGAATGAATCCTCTCTCAGGTAAGATTATTTTAACTCTGATCAAAACTCATTTTATGTTGCAGTTTTTAAAAATACATTTATATACATTGTATGTGTGTGTGTGTGTGTACAAATGAGTGTGCAACAGTGTAACAGTGTGCATGTGGAGGTTAGAGATACCTTGCAAGAGTAGGTTCTCATCTACTTTGTGGGTTCTGTGGATCAAATTTAGGCCATCAGCCTTGGTGGTCAGAACCTTTACTCGATAAGCCATCTCTCTAGCCCTCATTTTTTTTTAAAAATAAACTTTTCTACCACTTGCTTTAGATTTGTTTTGTGTATCTCTTAAATATGACAATGAAAAGAGTATTCTGAGGGTTGGGGATTTAGCTCAGTGGTAGAGCGCTTGCCTAGGAAGCGCAAGGCCCTGGGTTCGGTCCCCAACTCCGAAAAAAAAGAACCAAAAAAAAAAAAAAAAAAAAAAAAAAAAAAAAAAAGAAAAGAGTATTCTGAAATTTTTTTCCCAAATTAAAATCCAGTTAGCTAAAGTAACATAATGTGATTTATTTTTCATTTTTATGGATAATTCAATGTCAGAATGTAAATGAATAGTTGATTAAAGTTGAACTAAAAATAATTATTGGCTGGGTGGTGGTGCATGCCTTTAACTCCAGTACTTGGGAGGCAGAGGGAATCAGATCTCTATGAGTTTGGGGCCAGCCTGGTCTACAAAAAAGAGTTCCAGGTCATCCAGGCCTACACAAACAAACAAAAAATTATTGATCGTGAGTTCTGTGTACAGCAAAATGTTGGGACTTTTAACATTTTTGTTTGGTTTGGTTGGTTCAGCCTTTCTTTTTAGGATGAGGTCTCATATAGTCCAGGCAGGCCTCTAACACGGCCATGTCACCGTGTAGCTAAGAATGACCTTGAACTCCTGATCTCTCATCTTCACTCACTGGTGTGTGGATTACAGGCCACACACTTTTTAAAAATGCCGAGGTGCTGAGAATCAAACTCTGGGCTTTGAGCATTTGAGGCAAACCCCCCTGAGCCTTATAATGGATACAAAGGTGAATGGGCATAACCCGCGTCCTTGCGAGACTACGTAACATTCACCTGGACTTATGTAGTGGTTATTAATATGCTGGGTGCCCGGCATGAGTTGAAGCAATTTGTCTAAGAGGTGTTTTGTTTTGTTGTTGTTTTTTTGTTTTGTTTGTTTTTGTTCTCGAGACAGGATTTCTTTGTATAGTCCTGGCTGTCTGGAACTCAATCTGTAGACCAGGCTGAGCTGGAACTCACAGAGATCTTTCTGCCTCTGTCTCTGCCTCCCAGTACTGGACTAAAGGTATATGCTGCCTCTGCCTCGCTCTGAGAGATTTAAAGTGGGGGGAAAAATTAAATTCCTTTGTGGGAGAGATCTAGATTCCAGGTGAGGGTTGGTAAGAGATCCCAAGGAGATGGGACCATCAAGGAGCCTGGGATGTGAAGACTGAGGCAGGTGACACATGGAGCATATATGAAGGCTGCGTGATGGCTCATCTTGATTGTCAACTTGACATACCTGGAGTCTTAGTTAGGGTGTGCATTCTGTGAAGAGACACCATGACCGCAACACTTATAAGGACAACATTTAGTTGGGGCTGACTTACAGTTCAGAGGTTCACCCATTGTCATCAAGGCAGGAAGCATGGCAGTGTCCAGGCAGGCATGGACTGAAGGAGTTGAGAGTTCCACATCTTGATTGGAAGGCAGCCAGGAGAAGACTGTTTCCAGGCAGCTAGGAGGAGGGTCTCTCAAAGTCTACCCCCACAGTGACACAGTTCCTCCAACAAGGCCATGGCTACTCCAACAAGGCCACGCCTCCTAATAGTGCCACTCTCTGGGTCAAGTGTATTGAAACCACCACACCAGGGAAGAAAACCTCAATTCAAGAATTGCTTCTATTCTATTAGCTTGTTAGTATGTCTGTCGAAGCAATTACTTATTTGCTAGTTGATGTAGGAGGCCCCATGCCACTATGGATAGTGCCATCCCTAGGCAGGTAGGTAGGCCTGGGCTGTGTAGGAAAGCTAGCTGAACAAGTCAGGTGGGGTTATTCAGTAAGCAGCAATTCCTCCATGGTTTCTGTTCCAGGTTTCTGCCTAAGTCCCTGCTCCTACTTTACAATGATGGGCTTTGTCGTAGTTAGGATTTCATTGCTGTGAAGAGACACCATGCCCAAGACAACTCTCATAAAAGAAAACATTCAGTTAGGGCTGGCTTGTGGTGGGAAGCATGGTGGCATGCAGGCAGGCTTGGTGCTGGAGAAGGAGCCAAGAGTTCTACATCTTGATCTGCAGGCAGCAGAAAAGATTGTGTGCCACAGTGGGCGTAGCATGAACATAGGAGACCTCAAAGCCCACCCCCAACAGAGACGCACGCACTTCCTCCAGCAAGACCATACCTCCTCCAACAAAGCCACACCCCCTCTAGCAGGGTCACACCTCCTCCAACGAAGCCACACCTCCTAGCAGCTACCACTCCCCCTGGGCCAAGCATTCGAACACCTGAGTCTGGGGCCCATTCTTACTTAAACCACCACAGTTTGTTACCTTGAATATGAACCAAATAAGCCCTTTCTTCCCCTTAGTCTCTTGTGGTTATAATATTTAGCACAGCAATAGAGAAGAAAATTATACAGGTTATAAGCAGTCCTTTGTGGCCTCAAAATAGAACGTGAAAGTAAAGTTGGGCTCGTCCTTTGAAAAGCTTTTATAAAAAAAGTTTTGTTATTATTTTGTGTGTATGTGTTCGTGGAGGCCAGAAAAGGATATCAGATCTCTTAGAGCTGGAGTGACAGTTCCGGTTGTGAGCTGCCTTGTAGGTGTTAGGAACTTTATTCTGGTCCTCTGCAAGCACAGCAAGTGCTCTTAACTCCAGAACCACTCTCTCCAGTTCTCTTTCCAGAACCACTTTGGAGGATCTTAAAAGGCTCAATGAAGATTGGACATTTAATTTCATAGGATTTGAGAAAAATACTCAAAGCTTTGGTCAGAACAATGGTACGATAGAAATCATTATTACAAAAAAAAAAAAAAAAAAAAAAAGGCAGCTATCTGCGCCTAGAAGTGAAGTACACTGAGGAAAGAACAAGTCTAGTGAGCGGCAATGAGACTCTGACTCGAGGTAAAGAGAATGGAAGGCAAAGAGGGAGGTGGATAGAACACGGACGAGATGGGCTCCAAAGGCAGTGCCTACAACCTTGATGATGAATTAGGAATGAGAACCTGCTGGGTCATGGTGGAGCATGCCTTCAGTCTGAGCGCTTGGGAAGGAGAAGCAGGTAGATGTTTACAGGCCAGCCTGCTCTACACGGTGAATCTCAACATCCAGGGCACCATAGTGAGAGCTTTTCTAAAATATGCACGCACGCACGCATGCTCACTCGCACGTATGAATGACATGGTTGGGAGCTCAGGGTTAGAGTCTTTCCTGTTTTAGGCCCTGAGTTCAGTTCCTGGCACGCACAGAAACAAACCGCTGAGACAAGACAGTAGCCAAAGTAGCTCTGAGTTGGTGACTTCGTGGTGAAGTCTTGCAGGGAACTAAGGATACTGGGGGGAATCTAGCCCAAGTGCTGGTGTAGAAAGGTCAAACTTAGAGTCTCAGGAAGCTCCATCTAATGGAGACCGTTGTCTGGAAGTTAATGTTTCAGCCCTAAAAGTGAAGTAAAAGTTGCTATAAATTTTAAAAGGATATTCTGTTTTCATAACTCGAAGTGTAATACTATTCAATGCAGTATCTAAACTTCAGAAGAAAATGGGAGTACTGGATTTGAGGAGAATTCCTGTGAGCTGAAGCCCTGAAAGCCAGGTCATGGTCAGGATTAGTGGTCAGTGAGCTTCGGGGATCCTTCTGTCTCTGTCCTCTTATCTCCTGAGGTTCTGGGGATCATCCTGTCTTTACGCTCAACCTTCAGACCTTCCGGAGATCCTCATGTCGCTAACACCCCCCCCCCCACCTCCTGAAATTCTAGGGTCCTCTTGTCTCTGCTCTCCACCTTGTTAGCATCTAGTCTAGGCTCTGCCCCATAGTTGCCTGGCAACAGCCAGGTGTGCCAGAGTCACTATAAAAGGGGCTGCTCGCCCCCTCTGCTCTCTCCTGCTCTTGGCTTCTTGTTCCTTCTCTGTCCTTTCACCCCTTCCCCCTCTCTTCCCATTCCCCTCCCCGCTTTCTCTCTCTGTGTTTATGGCCAGCCTCTAATCCTCTTCTCTCTCTCTCCCTCCCTGCCTTTCTCTGTCTTTACTACCCTCTCAACTCCCCTCCCCATGCCCTGAATAAACTATTCTATACCATACTGTTGTGTGGCTGGTCAGTCAGTGGGAAGGGATGCCTTAGCATGGGCCTGCGGAGGTACTGCCTTCCCCCACCCCCGAATCCACCAAACGTATTCCGTCTCTCCTTATCTTTTTATAGACACAGCACACCTCCCGATGTTCTGGGGGTTTAAACTCAGGTCCTATGCTTGTGTAGCAGGCATTTTTGTTTCTGAGCCATCTCCTCAGACTTTTGTTTTTTAAAGTATCTTCCAACCCTGTTAAGAGTTCTGTAAACCTGGGAGTCAGGGGGTTGAAAACCAAACTCTCCCATTGGTTGTCAATGGAATCTTTGTTGGTTTAGGACAGAGGCCCTCCTAGATGCCATTTCTAGAGATGCCACTTGAAAAGTCTGTAATACCTGCAAACTGAAGTCATGGGAGTTACATCATGAGTGTCACATGTTTAAAGGCAGACCGCCCCATATACTCCCTAGATTCGGAAAGTATGGAGTGTGACACAGGGTGTCATGTGACGTAGTAGCAATGCCAGAGGCCGTGGTGCCTGGTATATTTGGTGCATCTTGCCGTCACAGCCCCACAGAGCAGCTTGAACTTCCAGAGCGCAAACCCCAGGGCCGTGGAGATGTCCTGCCTTCCTGCTACTATATCCACACGTGCTTCTTTTCGGAGGCTCCATGGCTAGCAGATCCTCCTTTAACTGAGCAAATGTTCCTGCAAGAAAGGAGGAAAACGTCCACAGGACAGAAATCACCGACGTTAAGTAGTGATAGAGGGGCTGGAGAACTGGCTCGATGGGTCAGGAGGCTTGCTGCTCGTGCAGAGAACCAGAGTTTGGTTCACAGCATCAGTGCTAGGTGGCCTACAACTGCCTGTGGCTCTAACTCCTTTGCTTCTGGTACCACCATAGGGCATGCATGGGCACCTACACGTACGCGCACATATGCATGCACTAATAAAAGTAGATCCTTTAAAACAGGAATAGTGACAGTGGAAAACATTGACGCCTTGTCTCCCTTTCTTCTCGACAATCAAAGCATCCTTTTCTTTATTCTGAGTATTCCCAGGAATGGCAAGCATCTCGGAGAAGCATAGGGTTTCTTTTTCCCTTTTAATTTATACTGAATTTCCATAGTATTGTGGAGGTCAATATGCTGAGGGCCTACAATCAGAAGACAAAGACTCAGCAGCCATTGGAATGTAGTCACTATGGGAATGCCAAGTATCCTCTGAGGAGGAAGGCAGTGTTTGCTTTCCTCAGAGCATGTTCCCTGAAGCTGCTTAAACTCTGAAACCCAACGCCTTGTACACAGCCTTGAGTATTTACCATGGTGCAAAGACCACAGTGGTGGAAGAGAAAGTGTTTTGTGACCTCTTCATGACTTTTAGATAGATGTTCCGGGGTTGGGGATTTAGCTCAGTGGTAGAGCGCTTGCCTAGGAAGCTCAAGGCCCTGGGTTCGGTCCCCAGCTCCGGAAAAAAAAAAAAACAAAAAAACAAAAAACTAGATAGATGTTCCTATTGCGTTAAAATGGCTGCTGCCTGTTTTAAACAAGTAGCATTTTGATTGTAGCCATGGACTTTACAGTGAGGAGAAGGAGCTGGCGATTGGAACCCAGAACAGTCGATGGGACTGTCCTGATGAGAATGTGTTCTATTTGTTTAACATTAACTTCATGGATGGACTAGAGAGAGGACTCAGCAGTTGAGAGCACTGGCTGCTCTTGCAGAAGACCCAGGTTCTATTCCCAGTACCCATGCGGTATCTCAGAACTGTCTAGAACTCCAGTTCCAAAGGATCTGATGTCTCCTTTTGTCTCACACTAGGCACATATGTGGTGCACAGATGGGCAGGCAGAACACCTATCACATATATATTAAAAACAACAACAACAACAACAACAAAAACAACTAACCAGGCTAGTACTAGGTGGCACACACCTTTAATCCCAGGACTAAACTAAGGACAAAGAGGCAGAGGCAGGTAAATCTCTGAGTTCCAGGACAGCCAGGTCTACACAGAGAAACTCCATCTTGAAAAACAAAAACAAAACCAAACAAGCAAAGTTCTTTCAGTGAAAGTATTGGGACTGTAAGAAGGCTCAAAATGTCCATCATTAAAAAAAAAAAAGGGGGGGGGGAGGGTTGGGGATTTAGCTCAGCGGTAGACCGCTTGCCTAGCAAGCGCAAGGCCGTGGGTTCGGTCCCCAGCTCTGAGAAAAAAAAAAAAAAAAAAAAGCCTTTTTAGGATGTGTTAGTGCGGAGGCTTATGGATCTCTGTGAGTTCAAGGCCAGCCTGGTCTACATAGCGAGCTCCAGGCCAACCATTGCTACATAGTAAGACCCCGTCACAAAATCCAACACAATGACAAAAACCCAAGTGTAAAACAGTGACTCTCTGTATGACATTAGTAGTGTTTTATCTCTGAAAGAAGAACATGCTGAAAGAGATCCACGCCCAACTTCTATGAGCCAGCAGTAATAGTAAGTGTATTAGTTACCTTTCCTGTTGCCATGACAAAACACATGGACCTAAACATCTATGTCTACTATCCAGGCCGCATGGCCAAAAGGCTCTGCAACCTTCAAAATGGTGCTTAGGCGAGAACGGAACACTTCAAATGACACTTGAGATCCAAATCATAACGGAAAGTGAGATCTCCTCACTCCCTTCTCAGAATTAGCATTCCATGTCCATGACATTAGTTGCTTTTTGAGTCAGAAACTGCTGAAACTGGTGGCTGGGTTCTCTTGGTCCCTCACTGTTAAATTCTCAACATTATATACCCATTTCTACCCACAGGTCCCAGCAGGAGAGCAACACTCCATTCAAGGACCCAACTCCCCATCCTTCAGACCTTAAGCAACTGTCCCCTGCAAGCCAAGGCGCCTCTCGGCCTTTGCCTACCCTCTCTAGTTGCCAGTCTGGGGCAGCTACTGACATGCCTACCTGCTCCCTATCTCTTGCATCAAACACAGAAGAACCCCAGGAGCTTCCAGATCCCAGAGACTTCCCAAGAGAAGGCTCTTTCAGGTTTGATAGGAACGAAAGTGTGTTTGGCTTAGGAAGTTCTCTCCCAGCGTCTCCTTCGAACAGCTGTTCGAGCCTAGAGAAGGAGGAGTCAGAACTTCACCTGTATATTATTTCTGCAACCTCGTCCATATTTCTGCACCTAAAGAGTTCGTGGAACAACTACATTATAGTAAGTGACCGAGGAAGCCAGCCTTGGCATTAGAGGAAGCCACCCTTGGCCTCAGCGTGTTTGAGGTTTTTTGTTTTGTTGTTGTTTTGTTTTTATTTTTTTAGGGCAAACATGCTTTCTGCTCTCTCTCTCTCTCTCTCTCTCTCTCTCTCTCTCTGACTGAGCCTTGGAATTTAGTGACTGTCATGAGAAACAGGAATGCACTGGACAATTAAGGGCATATTTCATTCAGGCGTTTGCAATAGGGAGAAGTGTTTATTAATGAGCAGTGTCTTGGGAACTGTCCAGTTGGCTTGGCAGCTTTGATCACCGTTATTCTTGCAGAGGGCCTGGGTTTGATTCCCAGCACTCACAAGGCACCTTACCACCATCTGTAGCTCCAATTTCAGGGCATCTGATGTCCTTTTCTGGCTTCCCTGGGAACCAGGAATGTATGTGGTATCCATACATACCTGCAGGCAAGATAGTCATATATATGAACGAAAGAAGAAAGAAGAAAACTGTGTTAGGGAAAAGAGGAGGAACCTAGGCTTTTGAGGAGCAAGGAAGCAAGGACCATCATGACAAAGTCTTTCCAGGGCCTTTTGCAGTTAGCTGGGTAACACAGAACTTGGATGAATTCAACAGCGTCACTGTGTCTCTGTATTCCTTTTTTAAAAATTTTATTACTGCAGTGTGCATACATGTGTGTGCCACAGTGTGCATGTGAACAATGGATAGTTGTCATTCTAGTGACAGTGTTGACTCAGTGTGCACATGTGTAGCGACTTTGTGACAATGACAAGTTCTGTGGTCAGCATGGCCAGCTTGGGCTAGTGTTGGTATTGTCTTCCTTAGCTTTTAGAAATTGAAAGAAAAACCTCTCATAACCCAGGCTTGTCCCAGGTAGCTGACGGACGCACCAGTGTCCTATGTATGTCGTTCACCATGCTGCCACAGGGAATATTTCTAAGTAGGTGAATGACACATGTTAATTCTCTCTAGATGTCAGTTAAATGGATGTAAGCCACCAGATAAGATTAAAAAAACAAAACAAAAGCAAAAAACATTCATCCTAATTCTAAGGGTTTCCAAAGAGTTGAGGCTCCTTCAGTTACTCATTTTATCTGTAACTTTCACTAATAATGCTGACTTCTGTGTTGTCTGCTATCTCAGATTCTGCAAAGAAGACTGACGCTAATTCTTCATCTCTTATATGTTGTGAAGATCACAAAATTGCTGAAGCATATCTTAGATTAAAATTTTAGATTTTGGGGGGTGGGCCCAGAGAGATGGCTTGAGGATTAAGAGTACTTACTGGCTGTTCTTGAGGATCTGGATTTGACTCCTGCCATCCAATTGTGGCTCAAAACTGTTTCTTTTCTTTCTTTCTTTTTTTTTTTTTTTTACAAAAGATTTATTTATTTATTTTTATGTATAAGTACACTGTTGCTGTCTTCAGACACATCAGAAGAGAGCACTGGATCCTATTAAGATGGTTGTGAGCCACCTTGTGGTTGCTGGGAATTGAACTCAGAACCTCTGGAAGAGCAGTCAGTGCTCTTAACCACTAAGTCATCTCTCCAGCCCCTCAAAACTGTTTCTAACTCCTGTTCCAGAAGATCCAGTGTCCTCTGCTGGCCTCTGCAGACCCCAGTTATGCATGCGGTATGCAGACATACATGTAGGCAAAACACTCATGCAAATGAAGTAATTTTTTTTCAATTCTAGATTTTGCTTAAGGATACAGCTCAGCTAATGGAGTGTTTGTGTAGCATGCACCAAGCCCCAGAACCACATAAACCAGTGAGGTATTGAATACCTGTCATCCCGGCACTCAGGAGGTAGAGTGAGAAAGATCAGAAGTTCGAGGCCATCCTTGGCTCTGTAGAGTTGGAGGCCAGCCTGGGGTATGAGAGAGCTTGTCTTAACAAAGCAAAAGAACAACGAAGGTATCTACATTTAAGACAAACAAACGTTTGAAGAGTAGGGACTTTTTTTTTCTAAAACACAGAAGTGATGTGATACCAAGAAAAAGCACCTAGTTTTTCTTAAGTTTTTCTTGTAATATACCATAGCTACCTTGCCAAAAGTATAGGAGGAACACGGACAGGAAGCCAATTGATAACAACTCAGAAAGTCCTTCTCTTTATGAAGACGTAAACTTAGTAAGAGGAGCAGCAAAGGTGGCTCAGCCATCCAGAGAACTGGCGGTTCCTTCAGAAGACTTCTGTCTGATTACTAGCACCTACATGGCGCTAACAACTGTGACTCCACTTGCTGGGGATCTGACACTCTCTTCCCGACTCAGTATCCACCAGGCAGGCATGAGGTGCAGACAGATACATAGAGGCAAAATATACACACATATATATACACACAATAAATGAATAAGCATTAAACATGTAAAAGACTTGTTTCAAAAGAAAAAACAAAGAGAAAAAACCCCACATCAGTAAATGATTGTCTAGAGAACTTTCTAAGTATTCTGTTTACTTGCTTCTTAAGGCTTAAAAATGTTTTATGCACTCAAGTGTTTTGTGTGCATGTATGTATGTGTATCACGTGTGCATTGCTTTCAAAGGCCAAAATACAGTGTCGGGTCCCCAGGAACTAGAGTTACAGATGGTTAGGAATTGCTGTGTGGGTGGAAACTAAACGCTGGTCCTCTGGAAGAGCCCTGAGCCGTCTCTCCTGACCCCAGTTCTATCTGTCTTAAGGACTGAGTGGGAGGTGCTGGAGAGATGGCTCAGTGGATAAGAGCATTGGTTGTTCTTCCTGAGGACCTAGATTCAATTCCTAGCACACACATGGTGGTTCACGATTTTCTGTTACGCTGGTTTTAGGGGATCTACTGCTCTCTGCTGGCTTCACCTGGCACTAGGCATGCACTCTGTGAACAGATATGTACAACAGACAAAACATCCAGACACATTAAATAACAACAGAATAGGTGGGAAATGTTAACACTGACGAGTAAAAGAAAAATTAACCCCATTAATGAGGGAATAGTTAATATTGTAGGAGGCAGAAGAAATGGCTCAGTGGTTAAGAGCACTGACTGCTCTTCCAGAGGTCCTGAGTTCAATTCCCAGCACCCACATGGTGGCTCACAACCATCTGTAATGGGATCTGATGCCCTCTTCTGGTCTGTCTGAAGACAGCTATAGTGTCTATACATAAAATAAAAATAGTCTTTATATACATTAGTTTATATACATAAAATAAAAAAAGTCTTTAAAAAATTAGAAGAGGCACTAGCACTATAAAAATCAGCTTAAAACAAAAATAAAGTATTATATATCTGTGCTATGGTACTGAATAACCCTTGAGAAATTACAGTAAATCTATATGCATCAATCCAGTGCACTGTAAATGAAAAAAGTCAAACTTTCAGATTAATATATGTGGTATGATTTAACTAGTATTAAATCTATGGTGTAATAAACATCCCAATATATAAACACCATAAGTGTATATGTTATAATTAATGACTAGATTGTCTATAAGAAAAAATCCAAAGTGGCAGTGGCTGCTATGGCTGCTGTGTAGATAGGGAAGGGGAAACAGAATGTCTCTGCTTCACTTTATGCATTTAGATACTGTCCACACTTGATAAATCATTTTAAAAATACAGACTTTTCCCAGGCTTCGTAGCATGTGCCTTTAATCCCAGCATTGGGGAGGCCTAGGCAGGCGGATCTTTGGGAGGTTTGAGTTGAGCCTGGTCTACATAGCAAGTTCCGAGCCAGAGCTACAAATCGAGACCCTGACAAAGTAACCACAGTAATGACAAAAACCAGAATTTGCATGTCATCCTGCAGTGAAAGCTGTGGCATTGATGTATTGTTCCAATTTGAGTGTGTGTGCAGGAGAATTGAATGTGGATAATTTTTTTTTACAGTGAAAGATCATTGTATTTAAAACCAAATCATGAAAAAAATTCCTTGTGAAGTTATTAAATTCTAGATTGACTTCTGGAAGTAAAGCATGGGGGAGAGACCAGGGGATTCAAGCGTGGACATATGACATTGAGCAGAGGCAGAGGTTGTCTTTTGAGACAAACATTCTGACAGTCCCCCTCTTCTCCTCTTTTCAGAGAGCCACTCTTTTACAAGATCCTCTGTGTGGCACTGCGCAAAGTCATGTCCTCAGGAATCGGAAGCCATACAGGTCAGCCTTGAGGTGTGGGGTACTCGTTAGAGATTTCTCTCTGCACTTCTAGATCTGTGCAGTGTAAGTGTGGTTGACTGCTCTATTCCTACTCCTACCTCAGCAGCTGCCGTAAGTTTTAGATCTGCAAACACAAGTATTCATGGCGACAAGTTGAGAGCCAGAGGAAATAAGGAGTAAGTGACAGAAACACAGTGAATAGATGTGGGACAGTGCATTGCAGAGGGCACTCATGGTGAACTTAAGAAGGACTTTGACGCTGATCCTGTCTTAGTTAGGCTTTCATTGCTGTGAAGAAACACCATGACCCAGGCAAGTCTTATAAAGGACAACGTTTAATTGGGGCTGGCTTACAGTTTTAGAGAGTCAGTCCATTATCATCAAGGTGGGAGCATGGCAGCATCCAGGCAGGCATGGTGCAGGAGGAGCTGGGAGCTCTACATCTTGATTGGAAGGCGGCCAGGAAAAGACTGTCTTCCAGGCAGCTAGGAGGAGGGTCTTAAAGCCCACCCCCACAGTGACACACTTCCTCCAACAAGGACACACCTCCTAATAGTGCCAAACATATTCAAAGCACCACAGTGAGTAACAAGTCTCTGAGAATCCCCCAGTCTGGAGCCTGCCACAGTCAGCGAGCGCCTCTTCTAGTGCAAATTTCAATTTCTGAGCACAGTGCTAGGTGAGGTCAATCTTTTAAAAGATGTCGTGTGTGTGTGTGTGTGTGTGTGTGTGTGTGTGTGTGTGTGTGTGTGTGCGCGTGCGTGCTGCAGTCACACCCTATTACATACCCTGCCGTATATGTGGAAGACAGAGGACAACATCTGGGAGTCAGTTCTGTCCTTCATCACATGGGCTCAGGACTGAACAGAGGTTGTCTACCTACACCACAGTCCTACAGCTGGCTGAGTCATCTCCATGTCTCCTCTGATGAGAAAGATTTTTGTTCCCAGAATCCATCTGAGGGGCAGACTGGGTAAAATGAGATTAATGCAGTACTAAAGTGTGTATGTGTGTGTGTGGGAAAGAGGGCTGGGGAGATGGATTAGTGTTCAGAGTGTGTACTCCCTCTCTTGTCGAGGATCCGAGTTTGGTTTTGAACTCATGTCCGGCTGCTTACAATGCTCTGTTGCTCCAACTCCAGGGGCTCTGATTGATGCCTCTGGCCTCCCAGTGCTCCATCATTCAGGTGCACACACACATACACACACACACACACACACACACACACACACACACACACACACACACACACACACGTTCATTATTTTGCTTTCCGTGGTGGAAGAGCAGTTCTTTCTGGAAAGTCTGCTTGCAACAGGAAACACGCCTTAGCTTGGTGCTCTGCCCTTTGTGCTAAGGGGCCCCCTACCCACCGCAGTCTAAAACATAGACTGTCTTTCAGAACATGAGTAGCCTTCACACGGCCTTTACAGGAAATGCGTGGAAATTTCTTTATAAATGCACTTATTTCAGCAAAGGAGTTAATGGAAAGAAAACATTAAATAAATATTACCCAAGGCTTCCGGTCTGTGTTAATGGTATAAATGAGCCCACAGAAAGGTTTACTGGGGACCGCAAGAGCGTGACAGCTGATCAATGGGCAGGGGTGAACAGTGATTCAGAGAGGCAGTTCATTTTGTAGGGTGCAGAGCTTCACTGCTTGTCAATGCTAAGGCTCAGAATACGAAGTTCAGTTAAGATTCTACCAGTCACAGCTGGAAGGTGGTGGCACAGGCCTTTGATACCAGGATTAGACTCAGGAGGCAGAGGCAAGTGGATCTCTGAGTTCTAGGCCAGAATGGTCTACAGAGTGAGTTCTAGGACAGACACAGGGAAACCCTGTCTCAAAAAAACAAAGGAGGGAAAAAATTCCACCAGACTTGTCAATAACTGTGATATTTGTGAACTGCAGTTTCTTATATTTTACCTGATTTTTGTGTGTTTCTGTAGGTCTGAGGAGAAAATTAAGCAGTTCTGTCAACTGAAGTCTGAACTTTTTCTTAAAGACAATACTTTGAGGAAGATATTGTATTTAATTGTGGAACTTAGAGTGGCAGCGCAGAGAAGTTTCATTCTAAAAAGACTTTTCTGGAAAGTAAGCATTTTATCCTTAATCTCTGAAACTTGTTTTGTCTGGTTGTCAAATGTAACCATAAACTAAAATAGAAATACAAGTTGTATTCTGATGCTGTATTGTGAAATGGGGATTGTATTTAATGTAGTCATGCTTTTGTTAAAGTAACTTTTATTTGTCAGTTGTCATTGTTCATCATGGAGGTTCGCTGCTGAATAAGCTCACCTTTTCCAGCTCTTTCTGAACTCTGGCTGGCTGGTTCAACTCAGCTGTTCTGGCTCCAACTCCTCCCCAAGCTGACTGGTTCAAACTGGCTTCTTATCTTCTGTTCCTTATTCTCTGGCTCATTCAGTCTTCACCTGTAACCTGTTTCTGTAAAACTGTCCCTGTAAAATTACCCTTCTCCCCATCTTTTAGTGCTATTCTCTTAAGTAAGCCTCTCTTTTCTGTTTGGTTTCGTGAGAGTTGGGCATATTCTATCTCTGACTCATTCTGTCAAATCTTTCTCTGATTCATCACTTTGTCTGCCCCTCAAGTAGATGTCACTTTCAAACATGGCTGCTTCCTTCAACAAACTAACTTCCCCTTCATTGTTTGTGATTAAAGGTGTGTACCAGGGTGTGTCTGTATTACAAGCCACAGGTGTTAAAGTTGTGTTATTCCAGCCAGACCACATAAACCTAGGTCTTTGGATATGATCACTGGCCAGAGCAGCCATGTTGCTGGATGAAAATTTCCCTATATGTTTTAAGATTTAAAATTTCATAAGGTAATCAGTGATACCTATGTGCATGCCGGAAAGATAGAAAGAAACGGGAGCCATGATACAAAGTAACTGTCGCAGGTCCAGTTGATGTTGTCCAAGGATTGATGTGAGGGGGAACATTCTTGGCCTGTGAGGTGGAGGAAAAGTAGATTTTAAACAAGTTTTTCATTAGAAGTTTCTCTTTAGTAAAAATATAAATTAAAAAAAATGCTTTTAAATCCAGGACTGCCATTTTTCAAAAAACGGGGTCCCCAGTACTCCTTCCAGCTTAACTCTCACACGGAGAGTTAATGTCCACCTTTTCAGCTTTAGGTATTAGCAGACCTTAAGAAGCCAAGATGAGGGATGGAGAGATGACTCAGTGGTTAAGAGAACCAACTGCTCTTCGAGAGGTCCTGAGTTCAAATCCCAGCAACCATGTGGTGGCTCGCAACCATCTGCAAATGAGATCTGATGCCCTTGTCTGGTGTGTCTGAGGACAGCTACAGTGCACTCATATATAATAAATAAATCTTTAAAGTGCTGAGCCTGTACAGGGCCACATTCATGGCGGGCCACAGCTGTCTTCCCAGTGAGCAGCTTGAAGTACACAGTCATTCGAGCAGTCAGGAGGTGCCCTGTTTGCAGGGGACAAACCATGCTTTCCAGATGAGAGCAGTCTGCCGTCTCAGTGTGGGTGTTGAGGAAAGCCCCGGGATGCTGGTTAGCTGGGGCAGCTTCGAGCCAAGGAAGGTGATCAACTATCCTAATTAAATGAAAGAGTGACTAGAGAGAACAGCAGGTTGGTTGATGCCAATGGTGTGAGGCGGCGTGCTGCGGTCTGAAATGGTTGGCAGTAGCAGAGTCTACTAGGAACACACCACACACACTTTAAACGCAGGACTTCAGAGGGTTGTGGATCAATACCGGGAGCCTGCCCCCATCCTCTCCTCTGTCCTTTGCTTTTTGTAGTATGTGTCTTCCTTTTTTTTTTTTAAACAAAAAACAAACAAACAAACAAAAAACCAAAAAAAAAAAACCCAAAACAAAAAACAAAACCCCAAAAAACTCGGTAAAGGCCTCCCTGTCCTTCAAGGCTCAGCTCAAATGCCACCAATCTCTCTTCTCTGCTGTCCTCGGTGAAGAGCCATGCATCTTGCTCTTTTTGATCTCTGGACCTATTCTGTATCACTCTGCTATTTATTGTCCGTGGCAGTCAGTTCAGGAGACACTATCTACATGGGACTACTAAGCACTTGGATGTGACCAAGGATGAGGTCATGGCATTTTAACTTTAATCAGTTTAAATAGCCCCTGTGGCCAGTGACTGCCATACTGGGCAATGTTCTCCAGTATTAACCATAGCATTTTGACCACTGGGCAAACATTTATCACATTCCTAATCATTTCAAGGCATGGTCACAGGAATTAGACATTGAAGTGTGATTAAGGCAGTTTCTACCCTCAAGAATCAGCGTGGTTACTCTGTTGGCTCAGGGCTCTAACCTCCCACAGCATGCTCAGGCCCAACACAATGCATGCACGTGTCCTGGAAGCTATATTTGTTACATTGAAATCTTATTCTCTTGTGAAAAGTCAAGCTATTCTGAAGTGTAGGTTTCATTCAACGTTTCATCGTCATGTGTCATGTCATTAGCTGGACTCAAGGAGGTCTTTGGATTTCATTTGTGGAACAGGCAAGGACAGAGCGAGTAGAAGCCACACTGGTACGTGTGTATGTTAAGCATTTCCACCCCTTCGTGGCTCCTCTGTGTTTCTGACTAAACCGTGGAGACCTGGGGCTTTTTGCCTTCACTGTCTTTGCTACAGCCCTGATCTGTTCTCGGGTTCATTTACACAGAGTCAGCAGCTGTGACTGAGGAGGACAACATTCTCAGATCCTTTTTGGAGGATTAATTTCTATTTAAAAGATTATCTCGGGGCTGGGGATTTAGCTCAGTGGTAGAGCGCTTGCCTAGGAAGCGCAAGGACCTGGGTTCGGTCCCCAGCTCCGAAAAAAAGAAAAAAGAAAAAAGAGGAAAAAAAAAAAAGATTATCTCTCATGGTCCCAGCCTAAAACCCAGGTTTTCCAAGGGAGCTTGGTGAGCCGGAGTGGTGAAGAGAACATACTGCTCTTGCAGGGGACTAGAGTTCCTATCTCAGCACTCACACGGGGCAGCTCACAACCACACGTATCTTCTGCTTCAGGGGGATCTGATGCCCTTTTCTGACTTCCCCGTCACCCCCATAGCACATATGCCTACTTATCTAACTAGCACCGGTTGTCACTAGTTATCAGAGGTCTGGGGACACAGCAACAGAAGGCTAGAAAGGAGAAGCGATTGCAAACTTGTATCAACTTGCCGGATTTGGTGGGCAGTGCTTATTCTCATGCTTAGCTCGTCTCCTTGAAAAAGAACACAGAGATGTCAGTTGCTCAAACCGAGTGTCTGTCGAGACAGAAACGACAATCTTTATTTCAGATCTACCTTCAAAAGTATCTGTCTGTGTTTACACTGCTTTTTGTTGTCTGTAGCTTTTGCTATCCCACCTAAGCCCCACCCCCCCACGGTGTCTGCCAGTTTCCTGCAGGGACCGGAAGTCCCGCCTATTCCTTCCGCCCATCAATCGGCAGGGGCATCCTTAATGAAAGGTGAAGAACCAATTGGGGAACAGGACCTTAGCATCAGCACCACCCCTGCAGCTTTTTATTGCTATTATTACACAATTATGACACTGCACATTTGGTTTGGCATCCGTGAATACTTTCCATGTCTTTACAATGGCCTTCCGAATGGTCATCATCTCTTGAGCTAGACCTAAATGGCATCCCCTGGCTCTTGACATCTCACTGGGATGGCAGGGAGTAAAATAGTCCCCCCACCCCCAATTCTGCTAGTTTTAAAGATACTATTATAAATAGCTTCTTTAGGGTGGAGAGATGTTTTCTTCGTTCCTCTATGTGTGGGTGGAGTTTTAACAACTGTTACCCTCATCTTTTCCTTCCCTGCTTGCTTTTGCAGACCAGTGAGCTTTTCTACTTCCTAGTGAACAAACTTCATGAATATTTGCCAGAGTCTAGGGATAAGCGTGCATTTCAGAACAAAAGCCAGAGGGCCGATGAGCTCCTGTGAGTACTAACTGGGTCATTGGATCGTGTCCCTCTAAGGCAGTGGTTCTCAACCTGTGGCTTGAGAGCGACCCCTCTGGGCTCCCATATCAGATAGTTACATTGCGATTCATAAAAGTAGCAAAATTACAGTTATGACGTATCAACGAAATAATTTTATAACTGGAGGTCACCACAACAGGAGGGACTGCATTAAAGCGTTGCAGCATTAAGAAGGTTGAGAGCCGCTGCTTTTGGGGTTAAAGAGAAATGGATAATGCTAGATAAAGATATATGTGATATTAATGATTAGTGGAGCTATAACTTTTGCTTTACGTAGATTTTTAAATTTTAAAAATGATTTCTGGGGCTGGGGATTTAGCTCAGTGGTAGAGCGCTTACCTAGGAAGCGCAAGGCCCTGGGTTCGGTCCCCAGCTCCCAAAAAAAGAACCAAAAAAAAAAAGATTTCTTTGATGTTATTTAATCTTTTGAAATAGGTTCTTGTTTTGGAATCTGTAAGAGCCTAGAACTCACTATGTAGATCAGGCTGGCCTCAAACCTCTGCTTCCCAAGTGTTAAAATCATAGGATGTGCCATCATACCATGAGCAGTGTCCAAGAACAGAAACTGCTCTTATAGAAGCCCCAAGTTTGCTTCTCAGCTCCCACAACTGGTGACTCACTACCCCCTATAACTCCACCCCTAAGAGAATCTAATGTCTGTGGCCTGTGTGGACACCTGCATTCCTGTGCACAAACTTACTTCCAGGCAGATCCACCTATGTGCGTGCGTGCGCGAGAGCATACACACACACTTAAAAAAAATTGAATTCCAAAATGCTAAAGCTTGTGACTTGACCCTGGTATGTTGCTCTGTCAGGAAGCCCATTTTGAGTGCCTCCCATATAGCAATCCCAGACCGGGCACTTGGCCAGGGTTTGCAATTTGGTGCACAGAATTTGATGAACTCTTTGCTAAACGACCATCCAAAAGCCTTCCTCTCAAGGCTAATGGTTTTCATGGAATTCTGACCCTGTGGGACGGTGCACACAGATGTGCATGTGTATACCATTTTCCATTTTCTCTCTCTTATTTCCTAGGGCATGTATTGAAATTATACAGACCCTAGGATTGATGTTCAGAGAAACAGAAATTGAATCCTCACGATTGAACACATTGGCAGCTAAGAAGTAAGGTCTTTGTGTGTGTGTGTGTGTGTGTGTGTGTGTGTGTGTGTGTGTGTGTGTGTGCACTTTTCTGTTGTTTTGTCTTTTAAGAAGACATCGGACTGTGTAGTCTCTGGCATTGTTCTTATTAACTTCTGTCCACTGATCTAGTTGGCGGCTTGAACCTGGGAGAGCCAGGGTGGGGCAAGGCCCCAAATGAGGCGGACTAAAGTCTCCCGCAGTAGTCAACTTTATTTAAAGCATCAGAAAATGTATATTCTGAGGATGTTCCCTGGGTTATGCAAGGTCAAATGAGCAGAACTCACTTGAGTTTAGGCTGTATACAGTCACAAGGATGACCTGTGTCCAAAGGAATGTAGAGAGGTTAACCTTTCTCACATAGCTGTCTAGACTAGGTCAGCAGGCTTTCCCCTGCAAGGTTGCCCAGGTTCCACTTTCCTTCTTTTTTGTTATTCTGCCATGTTAAAAATATTTTATTTATTTGTTCATATACAATTGATCAAATCCATCCTTAGACCCTCCCCATTCCTCATATCCTCACCCCCATCTCCCTCACATACTCTCGTTTTTTAAACACTGACTCTGACTGGTCTTATTGGTATGTGTATGCATGGCTATAGGGCATCCACTGGAGAATGGGCTGCTTATCATGGCCACATCCTTAGAGAAAGCTGAGGCCCCTCTCCATCGGCTGCCAAGAGTGCTTTGTCTGAGGTGGAGCTTGGTGAGCCCTTCACATCCATGTCCTGTCCTGTCCTGTCCTGTCCTGTCCTGTCCTGTCCTTCCCTTCCCTTCCCTGTCCTTTCCTTTCCTTTCCTTCCCTTCCCTTCCCTGTCCTTTCCTTTCCTTTCCTTCCCTTCCCTTTCCTGTCCTGTCCTTTCCTTTCCTTCCCTTCCCTTTCCTTTCCTTTCCTTTTTCACGGCAGGATTTCTTTATGTAGTTCTAGCTGTCCCAGAACTCTCTCTGTAGACCAGTCTAGCCTCAAACACAGAGATTCCCCCTGCCTCTCTCTGCCTCCCGAGTGCTGCGATTAAAGGCGTGTGTCACCATTGCCCACCATATTGGAGTTTTGACTGGCTTGGTCTTCCCAGGTCTTGGTGCATGCAGCTCCGGTGCTATGAGTTCATGTCTTCAGCAGGGCTGTTGTGTCTGGCAAAAGCAATTTTGAAGCATGTCTTTATGGAATTTGCCTCTTTCTGACTCCTCTTCTGCAGTGATCCTTGAACCCTGGAGGAAGAGCCATGACAGAGATGTCCCACTTAGGGCTGAGCCCTCCACAGTTGCGGGTCTTGGTATTAATTGGCATCTCCTGTGAAGAGAAGCTTCTCTGATGGGAAAGGGAGAGACACTAACCTGTGGGTTTAGGGAAGTCAGATCGCAGAAGAGCTCGCTACCCACGTGTTGCACCTGAGTGGGGCTTCCCTCGCAGCGCCTACCATGTGTTTCTCTTGCTTTTAAAGATTTAGTTGTTGTTTTGTATTTATGTGTAATGTGAGCATTGTGAGCTTATGTATACCCTGTGTGTGCAGTAGCCCACTAAGCCATACAGGGCATCTAATCTCCAGGAACTGGAGTTACAGATGGTTGTGATCTGCCAGGCATGGGCGCTGGGAACCGAACCCAGGTCCTCTACAAGAACAGTAAGCACCCTTGACTACTCAGCCTTCTCTCTAACTGCCTCCTGCCATTTTTCTTTTCCTGCAGTCTTTGTCTTCATGATTGAAGCAGGATGACCTTCATGGGAAGTGAAAGATCTAAAGGGCAAGAAAATGTTCTTTAAGATTCATGTATTTATTATATACAAGAGGGCATCAGATCCCATTACAGATGGTTGTGAGCCACCATGTAGTTTCTGGGATTTGAACTCAGAACCTCTGGAAGAGCTGCCAGTGCTCTTAACCACTGAGCCATCTCTCCAGCCCCCGAAAATGTTCTTCTTAAGCACAACATGCAACACTTCTGCTCACCTTCTATTGGTGTCTACTTTTCTCTATCCTAAAAAGGAAAACACTCTCTTCCTGGGCTGTAAAGTGTGCCCTTTAATTGTTCTAACTTGGTTTGACCCTATCAGCTTCATCAAACCTTTCTCTTGACAAGACTAAGTCTTTTCCTAGCCTTTAGTCACTGCGTTCAGTAGCTATAGTAGAGTCTGGTGTTAATATTAATTTTTAGGCACTTTTGGTATGTATAGGATTATCATGAGAACAACAAAAGTATAACAGTATTAATCTGTTGCCCCATAACAAATTCCATAAGCTTAGTGATTTAAATACTTTATCATTATCTCAGGTCTCTGTGGATCGATACTCTGGGCAGAGTTGGTTGGGGCCTCTCCTCCTGATCTCAGCCACTTCAGCTGCAGGGTTCATGGGGTTTCTGTTTCCTCCTAAGTTCAAGCGATGCTTCAGAGAGCAGCTATAGATCTCATGGTGGCTTGTTTCTTGGAAGGCTCTGTCTGTGAGTTCCAGAAGGCCTCCTTTTACAAAGTTCACCTGATTAGAACACTCCCTCCCCCTCAGGATCATTTTCTCTGGGCTAAAACAACACTAATGATGGGCCTAGTTGTATTCAAAGAGCCCTTCATACTTCCCACCTAGTGTAACACACTCATGAATCGCCGCCACTTACAGTCATGGGTCCTGCCCACACAAGGGGGGGGGGGATCGTATGGGATCTGTGTACCCGTGGGATAGGAATATTGGAAGCCATGTTAGAATGCCACCCTCCACTACATCACAGACTATTTGATCTCCAACTTCTGTACTCTAATATAGAGTGTAGTATATTTAAATTCCATACATTACAAATAATACCAACCCTAATAATGAAACCATTTGATTGTTGGGACAATGTTTTTTTTTCTTTTTTCTGGAGCTGGGGACTGAACCCAGGGCCTTGCGCTTGCTAGGCAAGCGCTCTACCACTGAGCTAAATCCCCAACCCCTGTTGGGACAATTTTTAAGTCTGGGATGTCAATCCTAGAAGTTTCAATTTTCCGGATGAAACTACAATTTGACTAAAGTTGCTGACCCAGAGAGTTTTAAATGAAGTCATTTGGTGGAAGGGGTGGATTTCAAATTAAATTCCATCTGAGGAGATAAAGAAGCAGTTATTCAGTTAGCATTTCCTCCTATTATTTCCCAAGGTGGAAATTTTGCTGAGCTGAACCCTCCTTGCTGCATGCACTCTCGCAATGTGTCATGTTCTTTTATATTTTGGTATTGTTACAGTTGAATTCCTATATTATCACAGTAAGTGACCCAGAACTTTAAGAGTTCCTTCTCTTAGATTTGAAAAGGGATTGTTACTGAAAAATAAAGGACTATAATTAAATAGAACAGAGAACGGAATGTCAATTCATACTTCAAGTCTAGAAAAGCTTCAGAAGGAAGTGCTCTGGGGGCTGAGGAGGTGGCTCAGAGAGCTTGCCGCAAAACTGTGAGAACATGAGTTCAAATCCCCAGAACTGACACAGTTGTGCTTGCCTGTAACCCCAGTACTGAGGAGTGGGGTGGGGTGGGGCAGAGACAGGAAAATTGCTGTAGTCTGCTGACAGTCAGCTCAGTTCAAATTTAGTGAGAGACCACGTTTGAAGGGAATAAAGGCAGAAGAAACACACAGCTGGAAAAGCTGGGGCAGGTGAGCTGTGCTTACACTGGTGGAGGGCACCTGCTGTGCACAACAACCCAGGACCTCATAAGGTTTATTATGCATGGTCCAGGGGGAGGAGTTACCTAGTCTCTGTAGACAGAGCAGTCTCAAACTGCAACCTCCGACAGGGGGAAGCTGTGGTTGCTAGCCTGTGCAAGCACTACCAGAATTCCCACTTAGACTGGGGAGCCGGGATGCCTTCGCTGTCCCTCTGAAGGAGGCTTTGCCAGTTTCCCACAGATCTGAGGGGTTGGTCTTTGACGTGGCCACACCCACGCCCACAGTACGCATGCACTTGGGACTTCGTCTACTCATTACGCATTCGCTCAAAGCTTCCCCACTCCTCCCAGCTCAGCCAATAAAGTGTTGCCATTTAGGCATGGGGACTCCACTTTGATTTCCAGCAGCTATGTAAAAAGCCAGGCATGGTAGTGTGGGCTTGTAAGGGAGATGGACCTAGGCTGGAGATTGCTGGCCAGTCACAATAAGTAGCCTTATTGGTGAAGCTACAGCTCAGTGAGAGAGATTGTCTCAAAAAGTAAAGTGGATGGTTTTGGAGGAATAACAACAGGGTTGACCTGTCGCCTAACAGACACACACATGCACATGTCTGCTATAGAATACGCTAAGCGTCTGAGGTAGTGCATAGCTGAATTACAAAGCACACCAAAATACATACATTTCTGATTTTTTTTAATTTATAAAGAACTACTATGTAGTACTGTTTCCTTTTCCCAAATGACACATTGGCTTAGCAACGAGTCAGAGAAGTCCCGTGGTGAAGATAGCCAATAGTCAGTACTTTCAAATAATCATGTATATACATGTGGGTAAGAACACGTGAATTTCAGTGTCCCGGGAGGCCGGAAGAGAGCATTAGAGCCCTGGAACTGGAGTCAGAGATGGTTGTGAGCCATCCTAAGGGTCCTGGGAATCAAAGCACTATGTGCTCTTAACTACTGAGCCATCCCTCCCCCCAATCCCCACTCAGCCATTAGCATTTTAAAATTGAGAAATATTTGTTTAACTATGTATAATGAGTGTGCCATAAACAAGACTGTGTAAGACGCAGAGGACTGCTGTAGACAACAGCCCCCGAGTCAGCCTCTTACCCTGTCTCTGAGAGGGCAAACCTACTCCCTCTTGGGACCAGCCTCCATCTTTTTTTTTTTTTTTTTTTTTTTTGTTCTTTTTTTTCGGAGCTGGGGACCGAACCCAGGGCCTTGCGCTTCCTAGGCAAGCGCTCTACCACTGAGCTAAATCCCCAGCCCCGACCAGCCTCCATCTTAAGAGAAACTTGACCTATAGCTGCACCCGAGGACCTGGAAGGACCCCATGGGTTGCCCTTGGTTCACACCCCAGAGTTACTTCCTAGCTACTTCCTGGCAATCAAAGATCAGTCTGACCGTTTCGGATGTACTTTCAGACCGTTGTGATGTCCATGGTTTTGCCAGAGCACCTGCCTGTCAGCTTATGCTAGCCGTTCAGTGAGTTACCATTCAGTTAGCTGCTTGCCAGGCTGGACACCCCCTCGCTTCCTCCCATTCCTTATAAAACCCTGTCCTGCTGAGGGTTCTGGACTTCACCAGACTGTCCTGCTGTGTCAGGGTCGGCGGTGAGCGAGCCAGGCTTGAGCTTGTCATGAAGAGACTGCATTGGCGCCGGCTCCTGCGTGGGCTTTTGGGACTTGAGAATGTGGCACGACATCTCCATTTTAATCTTTTTTTTTTCAGTTTCCCTCTTTATCCGTTGTTGGTTGTTGTACTGGCTGGTTTTATCACAGAGAAAGGAGCCTCCCTTGGGGAAATGCCTCCATGAGACCCAGCTGTAAGGCATTTTTTCAATTAGTGATCAAGGGGGAGGGCCCAGCCCATGGTGGGTGGTGCCATCCCTGGGCTGGTAGTCTTGGGTTCTATAAGAGAGCAAGCTGAGCAAGCCAGGGGAAGCAAGCCAGTAAGTAACACCCCTCCATGGCCTCTGCATCAGCTCCTGCTTGAGTTCCAGTCCTGACTGCCTTTGGTGATGAACAGCAGTGTGGAAGTGCAAGCCGGATAAGCCCTTTCCTCCCCAGGCCGTGATGTTTGTGCAGGAATGGAAACCCCGACTGAGGCAGTTGTCTCTATTCCTCCACTTCTATGGCGCTGTGTGTTCACTCCCCGCCCTCCCTCCCCAGTGCTCCCAGGTGCCCCCTGTCTCACCTCTCCATCCTCACATCTTCCTCTTTCTGACTTGTTCCCATATTTATACTTCGAATGAACCTAGCCTAACCACTTACTTCTTCCGATTACAGAATCTACTTACCCTGTTACTTAGAATTAGTAATCGGTAGACATACTTTATAAAATAGCTTTACTTGGAACCACCACAGCCTCCCTTAAATCCCTCCCTGCTGAGCTTTCTGGGCTAGTGAACTCTGGAACTACACTTCCCTCAGAATGCTTAAAAAAATACATTCTCATTTAAATTTCTTTAAAAACAAAAATCCACAATATACCTATCATTTCAAGGTAGTCACCTGCTTGTCTAAGTTAAGAAGTGTCGTTAGTTTGACTCCACCTGTTACTGCTTAGAAGATTTCCCCATTAATGGCTTTTTGTGTTTTTTCTAGGGGAACACTGTTTAATCTCTTAGTGATTCTAATCAGCAAGCCCAAGGTTCCAAAGCCCTGCTCTGTGTCTGATGCCCAGCTGGTGGCTGATCCAACCTCAGCGGAAGACGCAGCATCTTCCGACGGTCATGTGAGATGAGGACCGACCTGGGGCGGTTGATTGAATGGAACATACAGGGGCTCTCATTTCTTACCTCTTAATGTGGAACAGGATGTTGAAGAGTTGGGAAGCGTGCACACGTCAAAGAGGACATGTTATTAACCTAGCGTCTTAGCTAGTTCAGAATATTTGAGGAGTTTGAGCTCATACCTGGTATTTAGATGTGGAGACTAGAAGACGACTTTTAGAATCTGGCCTAGAGTCCGATGGGAGCCACGGCAGGAAGGCTGGGTTCAAAGGCAGGAAACACTGAGCTTGGTTTTGGGTTTGTCAATCTGCATCGTAAATAGTATTTCCCCATGAAAACATCTAGCGTCTTGGGATAGAAAACGAAGCTCAAGTCCAGACAGACCACACCAGGCCATGTGGAAGAGGTTTATTGGGGTGACAGAGACAAGGATGGGTGGCAAGAGAGGGAGAAGAGAGAGAAAGAGAGGAGATAAAAGAGAAGTAAGGGCCTGCTTTTTATCTGAATTGTGACACAACCGCTCGCAGGTGAAGGTGGGAACTGAACCAAATGAACGGCAGGAACATATGACTGTTGCCATGGCAACAAATGTACAGGTGACCGGGCAACATCACTGTTGGAGACGAAAGGGGTTCCTGATACCAGCATAGCAGACAGAAAGGGTGGGTGTAGGTTTCACGTCTGCAGGGCATTCGCATCTTCTGTGCTGCAGTCATCAGGAGACGATACGGTATTCAGATGTCAGCTATAAGAGAAAGGGAGAGATAAGTAGAGTTCATCCTCCACGATGTATGAGAGGGGCAGGGACTAGGCCTGGGGCATGTCCATAGGCAGTTCTCATGCCCAGAGCGGTGTGTGGGCACTGTCAATTGCTTCAAGATCTCATGAGCAGTCAGAGGTCCCTGAGCCCTTTATCAACCCAGACTACAAAAGGAATAGAAGTTCAAGGTAGGCACAAGCCTAGAGTCTCCAGAGGATCTCCCGCCTCAATTCCAAGAAGCATATTTACCCCCTTATGTTTTGTTTTTGAGACAGGGTTTCTCATTGTGGCCTTGGCTGTCCTAGAACTCCTTCTGTAGACCAGGGTGGCCTTGAACTCAGAGATCTGCCTGCCTCTGCTTCCTGAGTGCTGGGATTAAAGGTTGAGCAGCCACCACCACCTGGCTATGTTTCCACCTTCTTGAAGTAAGGTTGTTGATTTGACTGCTGATGTGGTCCCCAGTGTGCAGACCTTTCATGCTTTTGTCTGGGCCGTTATGTCCACCCCGAACCCACATTGTGAATCTTTGCAAAATGTGTTGCCCCTTTACAAGGGCAGCTTTGCTTTGGGTGGTACTGGGGATCAAACACATCCAAGGAAAGCACTAAACCTCGTCCTGACCACTCTCATTTTACTTTTTGTTTTGAGTTGCCCAAACAGGCCTTGAACTTGGAATCTCCATGTCTTAGGCTCTTTAGTGTCTAGGCTCTAGTTGTGAGCCTGAGCCCAGGAGCCCAGCATACAAGCAGTCTTCCTGCGAATGACTGAGCCAGGCGGATCAGGAAAGTGGACATCACAAAGTAAAAATCTTTTTTTTTTTTTTCTTTTTTCCGGGGCTGGGGACCGAACCCAGGACCTTGCGCTTCCTAGGTAAGCGCTCTACCACTGAGCCAAATCCCCAACCCACAAAGTAAAAATCTTAATGAGAAATCCTTTTACAAGTGTCTAAAGGGAAATGGCCTTTCTGGCTCAGCCTATGCTAGTGTATTGACTTATTGAACCTTCTAGTTACAGAAGCTTATCCTGGAGTACACGGACACCGCGACAGCGCTGCTCTACGAGATCCTGCTTGTCTTTCAGCAGGTACAAGGGGTGCTTTTCTTATCATTCTGATTTGGTTATGCCGTGGTTAACAGTGTACAGTTCTTTTACTGGGGAACCTCTCTAAAACAGGTTGACTTCAGTGATACTACAGGTTATTTTACAGACACTGATTTTGAAGATTTGATTTGATTGGTCAGGATAAAAACTTATTTGGGAGCGAGAATTCTTTCAGATACAACTTTAGGCTTCACGGATATAACTTGTTTCCTTGAGTTTCTAGGGGAATCTTGGACTGGGATCCACAAAGTTTGCTATAAGCTGGATGATGTCCTTTCTACAGAGCTGTCCTTCCATCGTGAGTATTGAAATGAAAAAGACCCGGCTTAATGGAGCATTTGTGCTTAATTAGTAAAACACAGGCGTTGTGTTTATGATTGAGTCTACAAAGCAGAAGCAAAATATAAGTATGATGATTTTATTATTTAATCAAAAGAAAATGTTTTTATATTCAAGACCTGAGTTAAAGGTATTTGAATTATGGCTTAAGATTAGCTTTATTTTATTAAAATCAAACAACTTTGAAGGTAAATGTAGCAAGCAAAATGTTAAGTTATTAGCTTGTAATTTACGTAAAATATTGACATTTTCCATAAGTAGGACAATGAATAGAACGTTTGGAATTGGCTGTGTGCTCTGCCCGGAAGCCACCACCATGGTCCCAACTCTGATGATGTCTGGTGAAGAGTCCATTCCTTTCCATATGGTCCATGGCTGCCATTCTACTAGACCACAGCCAGAGGGAGCTATTTAAATAACAAACAAACAAACAAACAAACAAACAAACAAACAAAAAGTGACTACAATTCCTTGCCTTGAGCTTGATGATCTCTCAGCAGCTTTCCTCTTTGCCTAGTGGCTGACCTCTGACCTCTGACCTCTGACTTCCATAGGCCTGCAGGGCTGGGCATCTTAAGCTTTGCTGCCTCATCTGGTCCTTCCTTCACCCTGCCGTGTACATCTCCCAACTCAATGGCAGCCCTCCTCCCCGACTGTCCCCAACGCAGGATGCCTTCCTCTGTGTTGGTCTTGGTCTGAGTGTCACCGACTGAGGGTGATTTGCGGAGGGCAGAGGCTTATCAACCTCACATTTCAGAGGCTGTTGGTCCGAGATGTAGCTCATGAGGATGTTGCTGTGTCCTTCCGGGAGTGACGGCCAAAGGACAAGAGAGCATATGTGGGCTGTGAGACAAAAGTCACGTCAATATGTCTGAAGTGTCTCGCTATGTTACTCAGGCTGGCTTCCAACTTATGACCCGCCTGCCTCAGTCTGGTTGGGTTTCTGTTGTTTGTTTAGCTGAATTCACTTTTATAACAAATTTGGTTTTGAAATAACAGAGTCTCCCTCACAAGATATCCATGAGCATAACTATTCTATTCTCTTATAACCATAACTATTATCTTATATTCTTGACGGCAAGAGCCTACACTTTAGTAATCTCTATAAATCCTCACCTGTAACACCTTCACTTTGAGGATTAAGTTTCTGACACACGAAAACGAGCTGTAGCCAACTGGGTCTGAAATTCTTCTCCCTCCTTTCCAGCTCAGCTAACCCCCACTCATCTGTGAGGCCTTGGTGCTGGTTCCCGGAGAGGAAGGCAGAACATTGATTCTCTGACGTTTTAACTGGGTCACATCCCACCAACACAATCATACAGTGCCCTATACAGTATCTTCTTCCTCCTCCCCTTGATCTTATCACATTGCTGTTTGCGTTGGCTTCTGTTGTCACATGGCTGTAGCTGTTAGTGTCCTGGGTGTCCTGGCATACTTTCTACGAGGCATGTGGTAGAAGTGGACATCTCTCTTCGCTTGATTACTTTGGCCTGAGTCATCTCTCTTCACTTGATTACTTTGGCCAGAGTCACATGCTTCCCTAGGCTCGAGTATCTTTCTGAAATGCTACTTACAGTTTTTCCCATGGTGAAACTCTCCCGAGAGATGATGAACAGGGCCCACTACTGTAAGGGCTGTATAGTGTGAACAAATGACGGGGCTCTTCTGTTCTATAGAGAGCATTGGTGTTTGAAGTTTGTTACGGATTTAGTTTATCATGACCCAGACAATAGCTTCCTCTCTGTGCAGACTGCAACTGCAGGAGAACAGGAGAGGTCTAGTGTGTTCAGTGTTCACGATATCTAATGGACTGTTTTATGAAGCCTCCATCCCTCAATCTCTTGCCACTTCCCCCAAGCTTGCTTTCCATCTATTGAGGCATGCATTCAATTAATCAACATACGTTTTATTAAAAATCTCCTCAAAAGGTAGTTCTAGGGGCTGGTGAAAGACTTGGTGGGCAAAGTTGAGAAGCCTACAGCCCTGAGTTCCTTTCCTGGACCCAGTATGGTGGAAGAAGAGAACAACTTCCACAGGCTGTCTTCTGAATTCCACATGTGGGTCATGGCCTGCACTCCTGTGTACACATACAGGCACATGCATATTCACACACAGACACAGACATAAACACACCCTTAGTAGATAAGATACACACACAGATAAGGAAGTGAGTGGGGCATTGGACATGAGGTAATGTGTTCTTTTTGACATGAGTGTATGCCCCATGACCATCCGTGGTTCCCAGCTGAGACTCTCTTTTCCAGAACAATGGTATGAGATATGTCCTGAAGAATCTGTATTCTCTTGTCAGATCCCCACAACACCTTTGTAGAAAGCTGGCCCGGGGCACTTACCAGCCGAGTAGCCTACTGCCCAACAGAGATTAAAGCCTTGGCTTCTTCAGAGGTGCACAGAGCCCAGGCAGGCTGAGTCACTCTAGGAGTGCCCCATATGCTATCCATATTTACCTGTGCAAGCTGGAAGTCTGTCTCCTGTGTGTTCTATGCAGTGACCTTAGGCTCTATCATCTGGGTAAAAGCCTAAGGTGCTAAGGATCCCAGGCAGTGGAGGTTCCTTACTCTAAAGCTGATGACTTAAAGTAGTAGTTCTCAGGCTGGAGAGATGGCTCAGAAGTTAGGAGCACTGGCTGCTCTTCCAGAGGTCCTGAGTTCAGTTCCCAGCAACCACATGGTGGCTCACAACCATCTGTAATGGGATCTGATGCCCTCTTCTGGTGTGTCTGAAGACAGGTGTACTCATATACATTAAATAAAATAAAAAATCTTAAAAAAAATAAAGTAGTAGTTCTCAACCTGTGGGTTGCAATACCCTAGGGTCAACAGACCCTCTCCCAGGGGTCACCTGAGACCATCGGAAAGCCAGATACTTATATTACAATTCATAACAGTAGCCAAATTACAGTTATGTGGTAGCAGTGAAAATAATTTTATGGTTAGGGGTCACCACAATATGAGGAACTCTATTTAGGGGTCATAGCCTTAGGAAGGTTGAGAACCACTGCCTTAAAGGAACTGGGTTAAGTATAAGGCCAGACTCGGGGTTGAGCGTTTGCCCAGCAAGCGCAAGGCCCTGGGTTTGGTCCCCAGCTCCAAAAAGAAAAGAAAAAAGAAGTATAAGGCCAGACTGTGACCATGAAGTCTGTCAGGGTAAAGGGTGTCCTGAGGCAAGGGAATGTTGACACATAGACCCAGCTCTAAACTGTAGAGGCAAAAGTAGACTGTGTGAGAGAAATTTGAGAAAAAATTAAAAACCATTGGGGGTTGCGATCATCGAACAAGTAGGTTGTACCTACTTGTCAGCCATCCCTGATCACTGTACTAAAAGTCCAGGCTCAGCAGGTAACTAACACTTCTGCCAGCCTCACAACCTGAGTTCAATCCTGGGAGCACATATGTAGAAGGGGATATCTGACTTAAATAAGCTGTCCGCTGGCTTCCACACATACGCTGTGGCACGTATCCATAACATGCCACGCCAAATGATTAAAAATGTAATCTTAAGAAGAAAACAACAAAAAAATCAAGGTGCTAAAGAAATTAAAACCGGGGGCTGGAGAGATGGCTCAGTGGTTAAGAGCACTGACTGCTCTTCCAGAGGTCCTGAGTTCAATTCCCAGTAACCACACGGTGGCTCACAAACATCTGTAATGGGACCCGATGCCCTCTTCTGGTGTATCTGAAGACAGCTACAGTGTACTCATATACATAAAAGGATAAATAAAGTCTTTGTTTAAAAAAAGAAATTAAGGGGTTGGGGGTTTAGCTCAGTGGTAGAGCGCTTGCCTAGCAAGCACAAGGCCCTGGGTTCGGTCCCCAGCTCCGAAAAAAAGAAAAGAAAAAAAAAAGAAATTAAAATTATTATAAACACTGGTTGGTTTATAATCTGGTATTGAGTAGCTTTTCAGAGAGAAAATAGCCCGCAGGCGTTGGAGCAAGGGTGGCAGAGGCGTCAGCTTGGATTGGTGGATTAGGCTAGTGGCTGAATCGGGGCGTATTTGGGTGACACCCCGTCTGCGTGCATGTAACCACATTTTCCTTGTCTAGATGGCTTTTGTGGCTGGTATCGTGGAAGGAGTGGTGAGAGGGCTCTCAGCCTCGCTCCAGCTGCTGACTCCTTGCCAAGCGGTTCTGTTGTACCAGCAGTTCTACATCCTCAGGAGCTGCCTGCAGCATAGCAAGGCTCTGGCCGAGTATATCAGGAACGACCACCGTGAGGAGTTCAGGTAAGGCAAAGCACATTGAATCAAAGTGCCCACTGCTCATCTTCACGGGCCCTTCTGACAGGACCTGATGCTTGGGGTTAACTGGTGACGGAAAATTCCACGTTTGTCTTTGGTAATACTTTATATGATCACAGGTAAGGTGAAATCTGGGCCAGTTCTAAGAACCGCTGCCATTTGTGGAGTGCTCCCGGCCTAGAAGCTACTTGTCTCTCCTTGCCTTTCTTGTGCTCAGCCTAGGTTGCACAGACGTGTAACCATTTGTTTTGGAGTAACAAACCCCATTGAACTGTGAGTTCAAGTCAGTCGTTGCAGGGGCGTTTTGCAGGGCTCAGTCAAGTCAGTAAGGGGAACATAGACACACTGGGGAGTTAGTGGGCTGCCCATCTCCTCCCTGTACCCCCTTGTTGCTAGCAGAAGAGTAAGAGGCAGCGGCAGCCTGGGTTGGTTTCCTCAGCCAGACTGCTCCCCTGCCCCTCAGGGGTTGCAATTCTTTTTAAAGGCCAGCGAAGCACTCAGCAGTAGGCCTGAGCTAACTGGTACTAAGGAAGAGCTAAAGTAGTGTTTGCCTTAAGTGAGAAGGGTTCAGGCAGCGCTGCTCCACCATTGGTTCGGAAAGAGACAGGAAAAGACATGGAGGCGTACGTTACAGCTTTGTATTGGCTTCAAAAGAAAGAAAATTAGTCAGCCCTCTGGGTGGACTGTTTTTCCCGCATGTGGCATTACATCAGAAGGTCCATTCTGGATACCATAAAAGGGATTTATTTGGCTCCAAGTTGATCCCACAAATCAGTCCCAGCACCCCTCCATCCCTGCTCCTTAACTTCCTTTGAAAACTTCATTAGGAAAAACCGACATAGCGTGAAATTTGCCCCTCCAGAGCGTATAATTTGGTAGCGCTGAGTACATTTCACAATGTTTTGCAGCCATAATTATTGAATCACAGAACACTATCATTATCTAAAAGAAACCCAGTACCCACTAAGCAGATATATCCCATTCTCTCTTCCCCTTAGCTCTTGGCTCTAACCTCTTATCTACCCTCTCTTCTAGACAGTCACCCAATGAACGACCTTTTCCTCCACGTCTTTCATTTAGCATATTCCCAAGGTTTAGCACATTGTAGTATATATAGCATGACCCAACCCCAAACACACACACACACACACACACACACACACACACACACACACACACACACACACACCTGTTTTTTCCAGCTGGAGACAATGTCTTACAGCGTAGCCCAGGCTGGTCTGGAAGTCATCATGTAGCTTAAGTTGGCTTTGAACTCACAGCAATTACAGGCATTTACCATCATGCCTACCCTAAAAAGACAGGAAGCTGGCAAAAATGGTGCAGTATCGACCTGGAGCTCCCAGCAGGCCCCTGTCAGGGAGACTGGGTGACTTTTGGCTACCACCCCTCCTACTTTCTTCTCCCAGGCCCCTGGTTTATTGTTTCTTGTGGACATTCAGGTTTGTCATTGGTTTTTAAACCAGTGGTTTTAACTTACTTTGCGTTAGAATTGTCTGAGTAGTTATTAATAACACTGACCCAGGTGTGGTCCTTCTGTTTTGGTTTTCCTGGGGCACAATCTGGGGATGACAGTTTTTAAAAGCCTACCCCAAGTGATTCTGGTCTTCATTCAGGTCTAAGAACCATTCTTTGATGCTACCGAAGGAGGCGGTCGAAGGCTGCCTGTATCTTTATGGGAGATAACCCCTACTCTTTCCTCTTGCCTGGTCTGGATGGGTTCTCTCAGCTTGGTCCCCTACTCCTTGCTCAGCATCGTCTGAGGAACCCACCATTAGAAACCTTAGCATAGGCTTTGGTGAAGACAGTCTCGTCCTATCTTGGTTACCGCCTTGGCGTTCTCAAATAAAGAGAAATGCTGAAATGCATACATGGTAACGATTTTCTAAGTCCTGAGCTCAGGAGGTTAGAAGTCTGGAAATGCCGAGTCCTGTGGCTGAGGGTCCCCAAACCCACTCCCACCCCTCCAGCACTGTGCCGTGAATGTGAACATGCTGGATGAGCCGATGTGGAAATCCTCATTTCTAACGGTGTTTTGTTTCTCTCCGTGATTTGCAGGTACTTTATTCACATGCCAGCACTGGAGAAGAGGCTCCCTGGATGTTACCCCATCACAAAGCCCACCACTCAGCTCTGTCACGAAGTTCTACAGCTGATTGAACAGAAACAGTGTGCAGCATGTTAGAGGAGATAAAAAGTATAAAGTATTCACTAAAGTCACTACGAAAAACAGCGTTTGATTATTTATTTAATATTTAGCTTTCTCCTTTTAAAGATTCTAGCTACAGGTTCATTAACACCTCTTTAAAAGGTCTTTTTTTTTTTTTTTTTTTTTTTTTTTTTTTTTTGCTTTTTTTGAAATAGGTTTCTCTGTGTAGTCCCGGCTGTCCTGGAACCACTCTGTAGACCTTGAACTAACAGAGATCTGCCTGCCTCTGCCTCTGCCTCTGCCTCTGCCTCGGCCCCGCCCCGCCTCCACCTCTGCCTCGGCCCCGCCCCGCCTCCACCTCTGCCTCTGCCTCCAGAGCACTAGGAGTAAAGGCAGTGCATCCCCATACCTAGCTCTGGGGTAACCATGCCTGGACTGAGAGCTTGCAGCTCAGAGGTAGAGTTTTTGCCTAGCATCTGTGAAGACGTGTGTTCAATCTCTACCACGGTTTTGAAAGAAAACAAAACAAAACCAAAAAGCCCCAAACAAACAACAACAACAAAACAAAACAACCCAGCACCAAGCAGCACAAACGCTGTCTACATCTTTCTTCACATGTGGAAAGTGGGTGCCTTTCCAGAATGAAAGCTTTCTTAAAGCCATGAGAGCAGTACGGAGTGCGGTACTGCAGAAGTACAGTACTGGGTGTGCAGGAGCGATCTCCTGGGTCCCCTTGGTGCGGTAAGGGTGATTGGCTGAAGCCATTGGCACACCGGCTGCAAGACTGCTGTAGGAAGTACACAACCTTAGAGAAGTGCTGGGTAATGAGGCGGCACCTTCTCCCCTACTTGGAAATATTCTAATGTCAAAAGTATGCCTGCTGCCGTGGGCAGGACAGCAGTCACTGCCCGGAATGCTGAAGGAAACCCGGCAGGACTTCCTGTGGGGACACTGCTCCGCAGTGCGCTGCTCTGCTTCCTGCCTGGGTGGGCCAGTCTGAGCCGGCCTGTGGAGCCCCAAGGAAGAGGGACCTCACCTAGAGCTCTGCAGTTTCACAACCATTTACAAAAGTCCACACTGAGTGGCCTTAAGTTAACTTAGATCCAAAATGCTCTCTGGAGCTGTTGCGTTTGACTTCTAAAAACACCAGAACTGGGCTTTCTGTTTAACTTCCTACAGCTTGAGGAAGTAGCCGAGGAAAGCCTACTTCCAAGGAGAGCGTGTCTTAGGCAACTCTGCTTGTGGTCGTTGGAACCATAGCTGGGGACTTTGTTGAGGAGACTATGGCTCTTGTCATAAATTTGTTTGGCAATATTTAAACTGTTTTACAACGATCATTTTAATATTATAGTGTTTATATGATTTTGAGTGATTGTTCAAGATACTTCTTAGATTTAGTACTTCTACAGCTTTGTAGATATTCTATGTTAAATAGATCTAGCTGGGTGGGGGTGTACTGAAAATAAATGGTAGGGTACTTGCCTGGCATGTAGGAGGCCCTAGGTTCAAAAGAAAAAAAGTAAAATAAAAACTAAGACTTTGTGTTAAAAAGGTACACAGAGAGACACGTTTAGCTTCTCAAATTGCTACTCTGAGAAGCTCTTGGATGGCTAAGGAGAGAACCTCCTTTGCCAAGTCCCAGATGTGTGCTCCTGCCCTCGGCAGCGGCAGCTTCCTCCTCGCCCTCCTGGACTCCCACAACACCATCCTTACAGCTCAGGTAATGACTTGATTGCCAGCGTCCCAGGTTCCCATCATTCACAAGTTCTTATGGGCTGGTTTCATTGTAGAAACCATACATAGACTCATTGTAAGATTTTCCAAAATACTAAAAAAACCCCAAACACCCATAAAGTACTGAGTTTTGACTTGAAAAACCTGGTATACTGTGGTTTTCAAAATAGTGTTTTGACACATTAATAAAAATAGTTTTGTTTGCAGATTATTTACAAGTTATTAGTCTTATTTGTCTCCATGAGGTTTTTTGTCGTCGTTGTTTAGTATGACTTTTAAAAAGTCTCAGCTATTGTACTTTTGAAAAAAAAGAAGAAATGAAATCTCGTTTCTAGTTCTGACTCAGGCATCTAACCAATTTACATCAATCCACTATGTCCTCTTTCTAGACTTGCCTGTTTGCTTCTGTTCCTCCATGGTGTAGAAGGATGAGAGTCTCCAAGCTCACCTTAGTGTCCTCTGCCTGTAAGCAACACTCTCATTTATTGAAACAGGGTCTCACAGAACCCAGGCAGGCCTTGACTGCTCGACATGGCCAAGAACGACTCTGAACTCCTTTTCCTCCTACCTCCAACTCTGCAGTGCTGGTATTCCAAGTATGGGCCACCATGCCAGGCTTTGTACACAACACTCCTTGTTTTATTTTTATGTGTGGGTTTGTAGAGGCCAGAAGAGGGCAGCATTGGATACCTTAGAACTGGAGCCACAGGGGGTTGTGAGAAACCCAGAGGAAACAGAACTCTTGATTTTCTAGGAGAAGAACAAGTGCTTGTAAACCACTGAGCCATCCCTCCTGCCCCTGCACGTACACGAAACCTCGTGCTTTGAAGTGGGGGAGCGTGTTCCTCTGCTATGTTGTCTGAGTAGATTCTGAGTAAGCCTGCACATTTGTGTCATCAGCACAGCCACACGGTCTGCAAGCCTTCTCTATCCTCACCATGAGGTCTCCAAACCTCTCTTCACCACCCTCCAAGAAGTCTGTAAGTCTTTCATTCCTATTTATGGGGGGGGCAATGAGTGCCCCTGCCCTGGTGGATGAAGAATCATTTCTGAGACAGTGTGTTGGAAGAGCGTGAAGAGACTGTGGAACCTGTAGCCCTGCTTCAAACTAGGCCGTCCTATACAGCGGATAATGTAGACCACAGCCTAGGCCACAAAGCCACAGCTCACACCAAGAGAGCGACTCTGCTTCTCCCTATGCTCTAACCCAGTGCGTCCCAACCTTCCTAACGCTACAACAGTTCCTCATGTTGTGGTGACTCCCAACCATAAACTCATTTTCATTGCTACTTCATAACTGTAATTTTACTACTGTTAGGAATCGTAATGTAAATATCTGTGTTTTCTGTTGTTCTTCACTGACCTCTGTGATAGGGTCATTCGACTCCCCCAAAGGGGTTGCTACCCACAGATTAAGAACTACTGCTCTGGTCAGTGCCCTGACTCCGAACTGGTAGTGCAGGTTCTGATGATGGTCTGGGTGCCCCCCCCCCATTTGCTTTCCTGTTCACCTCAGGCACTAAAATCATACTTAAGTAATTTGTGGGAGCAAAAACTCAGTGTTGGAATGTACCAGAATCTCTCACGTTGGTCTAGCTAACGGCTCTTTAAAAAGCTAAGGCTGAAGTTTTTACCTTGCGTGACTCATGTCTCTTCTTTTGCAGTCTGTGGAGTAAAGAACCAGAAACCACATTTAGGAAGGTTATCTTTCCATTGTTCTTTTATGCTCTGTAATTTTTTTTTTTGCATGGTTTCCAAAGGCAAGAAAATCACTGAAGAATGGGTCTCTGTTAGTTACCAGGCACAGTTGACACTGTTAACTACACACTGATCTTAAGTGCAAAAAAGTAATTGATTTTCCAAGTAAGGCAATTACAGAAAAAACTTGATCATGAAAATCATATAAATAGATTCCCCTCTCCCAGCCCACCACCAGCCATCCCACTGGGACTCAGCCTCATGGTGTGGACTCAGGGTCACCCAGATTTTTCTTGTCACCCTCCCTAGCCATTCCTCCTAGTCTATTTCATTCCTTTGTGACTCCCCCTTTGGCATGCAGAACTGCTCAATTAGGGACCCCTCAGAGCTGCCACACTTGTCTGGGACTCAGGTAAGTTATCAGCGCTGTCCCTCCCCTCTGTTTTTTTCCCTCCAGGATACTCCTAGTCCATCCCAGGTGTGCACTTCAGCCCTCCCTCTCAGCCTATCTGGATTCCCTTTGGACTCATTGCCTTTTGTGGTACCCCTGGCCGGCCTCTACTTCCCTTTGTAGAGCTGGACCCCCAAGTCCTATTTAAGAGACCTCCAGAGTCAGTGTCCTCTTCACAGGTTGGGGACTAAGTGGAGTTTTAACTTATCGGAACACCTGATCTGAGCCTATTCCAAGACTAAACCTTTTAAACCCAGAGTGGCCCTGTCTTAGCCAGGGTTTCATGGATTTGAAGAGACACCATGACCAAGGCAACTCTTATAAAGGGCATCATTTAACTGGGGCTGGCTTACAGTTTCAGAGGTTCAGTCCATTACCATCATGGCAGGAAGCATGGCGGCACGCAGGCAGACTTGGTGGTGGAGAAGGAGCTGAGAGTTCTACATCTAGATCCAAAGGCAGCAAGGAGGAACTGTCTTCCACAGGTAGCCAGGAAGAGGCTCTCTCTTTCATACTGGATGTAACTTGGGCATTAGGAGACTCCAAAGCCTACCTACCTTCAACAAGGTCTCACCTTCTAATAGGGCCACTTTCCGTAGGCCAAGCAGACCACCAAGACTGAAAACCAAGCATTATGCTTCTGGTCCACAACCTATCAGATTAGGGTAACAGCAATCCAAGAACCATACACACCCATTCAACAAAGAAGGGATCAGATATTCACACCAAGAAACACCACAAACATCATAACTCCAAACGCACAAACTCCAAACTCCAAACTCCAAAATCCTTTCAAAAAGAAAAACATACAGACATGAACAACCAAGACGATATTGTTGGGAAAAACAAACCAGTGCTCCAATTGCAATATAACCCGAGAAAAACAATTTATCTGAAGTGCAGGGTAGCAAGAACTTTAAAATACCAATTAATAATAATAATTGATACAGTGTTAATAATATAGAAGTCATTTCAGATTGGTGATGAAGATTTAAAGGACTTTAAATGTGATATGAATAAATGACTCAATGGAGGCTGAAAACACAAATTCACAGGGGAATAAAAACACCAGATATGAAAGTAGAATTTCAAAAAAGAAATGAAATTGCTAAACAAAAGCCAAACTGATCTAGAACTGGAAAAGCCCAGGGAGTCTGACAAGACGCCCGGAGGTGAGCCTTGCTGACAGATTGGGCGCAGTTGAAGAGAGAACTTTAGGTCTTGGAGGCAAGGCAGCAGAAATGGATAGCTCAGTCAAAGAAAATGTCAACTCTAAAAGACCCCGGCATAAAACATTCAGGAAATCTGGGATACCAGAAAAGACCAGACTTGAGAATAATAAATTTAGAGGAAGGAGAAAAAAAACCTAGGTCAAAGGTACAGGAAAATGTTTTGTAACAACAACAAATCAAGAAAATTTCCTCAGTCTAATGAAGGAGATTCCTTTACAGACGCAAGAGGCACACAGAACACTGAAGACACTGGATAGGAGAAACTCCCTGCAGGACTTGATAATCAAAACACAGAACGTTTACAATAAAGAAAGAATGCTAAAATTGGAAAGGGAAAGAGACCAAGTCATATAGAAAGACCCAGCAGAATAGCACTTTTCAATGGTGACTGAAATCCAGAAGGGCCCAGAGAGATGTTCTACAGAGCCAAAAAGGCCACACATGCCAGGGCGGACTACAATAGCCAACGAAATGATCAATGCAATTGAAGGAGAAAGAAAAATAAATTCATGATAAAAATAAGTAATTTTTGTCCACCAATCCAGCTCTACAGGAGGCAATAGAACAATGGTTCTCAACCTTCCTAGTGCTGCGACCCTCTAATACAGTTCCTTGTATTGTGGTGATCTCCAATTATAAATTTATTTTGTTGCTACTTCATAACTGAATTATGCCATTGTTATGACTTGTAAATATCTGATATGCAAACCCCAAAGGGGTCGTGACCCACAAGTTGAGAACCACTTCACTAAAAGGAAAACCTCAGACTGAAGAGGAGATTAAATATACCCAATATAACATAAGGAATAAATAGTTACACATCAGCTCATCAAAGGGGAGGGGGACACACCACCATACAAAATAGCAGGAATTAATAAATACTGTTCAATAATAATTCAGTATTAATTCCCCAACCAAAAGACACAGACTAACAGATTAGAAAGCAGGATGAGCTTCCTGGTTGCTGCCGCCGCAGAGAGCCCTTGGGCAGCACCCCGCGAGCAAACGAGCCTCGGGACCACAGGTAAGACCAACTTGTCTGCTGCAAGAAAGCTGCTTGGTGAACTCAAGACACAGGCCCACAGGAACAGCTGAAGACCTGTAGAGAGGAAAAACTACACGCCCGAAAGCAGAACACTCTGTCCCCATAACTGACTGAAAGAGAGGAAAACAGGTCTACAGCACTCCTGACACACAGGCTTATAGGACAGTCTAGCCACTGTCAGAAATAGCAGAACAAAGTAACACTAGAGATAATCTGATGGCGAGAGGCAAGCGCAGGAACCCAAGCAACAGAAACCAAGACTACATGCCATCATCGGAGCCCAATTCTCCCACCAAAACAAACATGGAATATCCAAACACACCAGAAAAGCAAGATCTAGTTTCAAAATCATATTTGATCATGATGCTGGAGGACTTCAAGAAAGACATGAACACACTTAGGGAAACACAGGAAAACATTAATAAACAAGTAGAAGCCTACAGAGAGGAATCGCAAAAATCCCTGAAAGAATTCCAGGAAAACACAATCAAACAGTTGAAGGAATTAAAAATGGAAATAGAAGCAATCAAGAAAGAACACATGGAAACAACCCTGGATATAGAAAACCAAAAGAAGAGACAAGGAGCTGTAGATACAAGCCTCACCAACAGAATTCAAGAGATGGAAGAGAGAATCTCAGGAGCAGAAGATTCCATAGAAATCATTGACTCAACTGTCAAAGATAATGTAAAGCGGAAAAAGCTACTGGTCCAAAACATACAGGAAATCCAGGACTCAATGAGAAGATCAAACCTAAGGATAATAGGTATAGAAGAGAGTGAAGACTCCCAGCTCAAAGGACCAGTAAATATCTTCAACAAAATCATAGAAGAAAACTTCCCTAACCTAAAAAAAGAGATACCCATAGGCATACAAGAAGCCTACAGAACTCCAAATAGATTGGACCAGAAAAGAAACACCTCCCGTCACATAATAGTCAAAACACCAAACGCACAAAATAAAGAAAGAATATTAAAAGCAGTAAGGGAAAAAGGTCAAGTAACATATAAAGGCAGACCTATCAGAATCACACCAGACTTCTCGCCAGAAACTATGAAGGCCAGAAGATCCTGGACTGATGTCATACAGACCCTAAGAGAACACAAATGCCAGCCCAGGTTACTGTATCCAGCAAAACTCTCAATTAAAATAGATGGAGAAACCAAGATATTCCATGACAAAACCAAATTTACACAATATCTTTCTACAAATCCAGCACTACAAAGGATAATAAATGGTAAAGCCCAACATAAGGAGGCAAGCTATACCCTAGAAGCAGCAAGAAACTAATCGTCTTGGCAACAAAACAAAGAGAATGAAAGCACACAAACATAACCTCACATCCAAATATGAATATAACGGGAAGCAATAACCACTATTCCTTAATATCTCTCAACATCAATGGCCTCAACTCCCCAATAAAAAGAAATAGATTAACAAACTGGATACGCAACGAGGACCCTGCATTCTGCTGCCTACAGGAAACACACCTCAGAGACAAAGACAGACACTACCTCAGAGTGAAAGGCTGGAAAACAACTTTCCAAGCAAATGGTCAGAAGAAGCAAGCTGGAGTAGCCATTCTAATATCAAATAAAATCAATTTTCAACTAAAAGTCATCAAAAAAGATAAGGAAGGACACTTCATATTCATCAAAGGAAAAATCCACCAAGATGAACTCTCAATCCTAAATATCTATGCCCCAAATACAAGGGCACCTACATATGTAAAAGAAACCTTACTAAAGCTCAAAACACACATTGGACCTCACACAATAATAGTGGGAGATTTCAACACCCCACTCTCATCAATGGACAGATCATGGAAACAGAAATTAAACAGTGATGTCGACAGACTAAGAGAAGTCATGAGCCAAATGGACCTAACGGATATTTATAGAACATTCTATCCTAAAGCAAAAGGATATACCTTCTTCTCAGCTCCTCATGGTACTTTCTCCAAAATTGACCATATAATTGGTCAAAAAACGGGCCTCAACAGGTACAGAAAGATAGAAATAATCCCATGCGTGCTATCGGACCACCACGGCCTAAAACTGGTCTTCAATAACAATCAAGGAAGAATGTCCACATATACTTGGAAATTGAACAATGCTCTACTCAATGATAACCTGGTCAAGGAAGAAATAAAGAAAGAAATTAAAAACTTTTTAGAATTTAATGAAAATGAAGGTACAACATACCCAAACTTATGGGACACAATGAAAGCTGTGCTAAGAGGAAAACTCATAGCGCTGAGTGCCTGCAGAAAGAAACAGGAAAGAGCATATGTCAGCAGCTTGACAGCACACCTAAAAGATCTAGAACAAAAAGAAGCAAATACACCCAGGAGGAGTAGAAGGCAGGAAATAATCAAACTCAGAGCTGAAATCAACCAAGTAGAAACAAAAAGGACCATAGAAAGAATCAACAGAACCAAAAGTTGGTTCTTTGAGAAAATCAACAAGATAGATAAACCCTTAGCCAGACTAACGAGAGGACACAGAGAGTGCGTCCAAATTAACAAAATCAGAAATGAAAAGGGAGACATAACAACAGATTCAGAGGAAATTCAAAAAATCATCAGATCTTACTACAAAAACCTATATTCAACAAAACTTGAAAATCTTCAGGAAATGGACAATTTCCTAGACAGATACCAGGTACCGAAGTTAAATCAGGAACAGATAAACCAGTTAAACAACCCCATAACTCCTAAGGAAATAGAAGCAGTCATTAAAGGTCTCCCAACCAAAAAGAGCCCAGGTCCAGACGGGTTTAGTGCAGAATTCTATCAAACC
This sequence comes from Rattus norvegicus, assembly GCF_021556685.1. NCBI lineage: Eukaryota > Metazoa > Chordata > Mammalia > Rodentia > Muridae > Rattus > Rattus norvegicus. The sequence goes on from NC_141540.1 coordinate 66,945,120, forward strand.
TTCATAGAAGACCTCATACCAATATTATCCAAACTATTCCACAAAATTGAAACAGATGGATCACTACCGAATACCTTCTACGAAGCCACAATTACTCTTATACCTAAACCACACAAAGACACAACAAAGAAAGAGAACTTCAGATCAATTTCCCTTATGAATATCGATGCAAAAATACTCAATAAAATTCTGGCAAACCGAATCCAAGAGCACATCAAAACAATCATCCACCATGATCAAGTAGGCTTCATCCCAGGCATGCAGGGATGGTTTAATATACGGAAAACCATCAACGTGATCCATTATATAAACAAACTGAAAGAACAAAACCACATGATCATTTCATTAGATGCTGAGAAAGCATTTGACAAAATTCAACACCCCTTCATGATAAAAGTCCTGGAAAGAATAGGAATTCAAGGCCCATACCTGAACATGGTAAAAGCCATATACAGCAAACCAGTTGCTAACATTAAACTAAATGGAGAGAAACTTGAAGCAATCCCACTAAAATCAGGGACTAGACAAGGCTGCCCACTCTCTCCCTACTTATTCAATATAGTTCTTGAAGTTCTAGCCAGAGCAATCAGACAACAAAAGGATGTCAAGGGGATACAGATCGGAAAAGAAGAAGTCAAAATATCACTATTTGCAGATGATATGATAGTATATTTAAGTGATCCCAAAAGTTCCACCAGAGAACTACTAAAGCTGATAAACAACTTCAGCAAAGTGGCTGGGTATAAAATTAACTCAAATAAATCAGTTGCCTTCCTCTATACAAAAGAGAAACAAGCCGAGAAAGAAATTAGGGAAATGACACCCTTCATAATAGACCCAAATAATATAAAGTACCTCAGAGTGACTTTAACAAAGCAAGTAAAAGATCTGTCCAATAAGAACTTCAAGACACTGAAGAAGGAAATTGAAGAAGACCTCAGAAGATGGAAAGATCTCCCATGCTCATGGATTGGCAGGATTAATATAGTAAAAATGGCCATTTTACCAAAAGCAATCTACAGATTCAATGCAATCCCCATCAAAATACCAATCCAATTCTTCAAAGAGTTAGACAGAACAATTTGCAAATTCATCTGGAATAACAAAAAACCCAGGATAGCTAAAGCTATCCTCAACAATGAAAGGACTTCAGGGGGAATCACTATCCCTGAACTCAAGCAGTATTACAGAGCAATAGTGATAAAAACTGCATGGTATTGGTACAGAGACAGACAGATAGACCAATGGAATAGAATTGAAGACCCAGAAATGAACCCACACACATATGGTCACTTGATTTTTGACAAAGGAGCCAAAACCATCCAATGGAAAAAAGATAGCATTTTCAGCAAATGGTGCTGGTTCAACTGGAGGTCAACATGTAGAAGAATGCAGATCGATCCATGCTTATCACCCTGTACAAAGCTTAAGTCCAAGTGGATCAAGGACCTCCACATCAAAGCAGACACACTCAAACTAATAGAAGAAAAACTAGGGAAGCATCTGGAACACATGGGCACTGGAAAAAATTTCCTGAACAAAACACCAATGGCTTACGCTCTAAGATCAAGAATCGACAAATGGGATCTCATAAAACTGCAAAGCTTCTGTAAGGCAAAGGACACTGTGGTTAGGACAAAACGGCAACCAACAGATTGGGAAAAGATCTTTACCAATCCTACAACAGATAGAGGCCTTATATCCAAAATATACAAAGAACTCAAGAAGTTAGACCACAGGGAAACAAATAACCCTATTAAAAAATGGGGCTCAGAGCTAAACAAAGAATTCACAGCTGAGGAATGCCGAATGGCGGAGAAACACCTAAAGAAATGTTCAACATCTTTTTTTTTTTCTTTCTTTTTTTTTTTTTTTCTTTCGGAGCTGGGGACCGAATCCAGGGCCTTTCGCTTGCTAGGCAAGCGCTCTACCGCTGAGCTAAATCCCTAACCCCTTATGGTTGATTTTTTTTTCTTTTTCTTGTTTTCAACATCTTTAGTCATAAGGGAAATGCAAATCAAAACAACCCTGAGATTTCACCTCACAGCAGTGAGAATGGCTAAGATCAAAAACTCAGGGGACAACAGATGCTGGCGAGGATGTGGAGAAAGAGGAACACTCCTCCATTGTTGGTGGGATTGCAAACTGGTACAACCATTCTGGAAATCAGTCTGGAGGATCCTCAGAAAATTGGACATTGAACTGCCTGAGGACCCAGCTATACCTCTCTTGGGCATATACCCAAAAGATGCCCCAACATATAAAAAAGACACGTGCTCCACTATGTTCATTGCAGCCTTATTTATAATAGCCAGAAGCTGGAAAGAACCCAGATGCCCTTCAACAGAGGAATGGATACAGAAAATGTGGTACATCTACACAATGGAATATTACTCAGCTATCAAAAACAACGACTTTATGAAACTCGTAGGCAAATGGCTGGAACTGGAAAATATCATCCTGAGTGAGCTAACCCAAACACAAAAAGACATACATGGTATGCACTCACTGATAAGTGGCTATTAGCCCAAATGCTTGAATTACCCTAAATGCCTAGAACAAATGAAACTCAAGACAGATGATCAAAATGTGAATGGTTCACTCCTTCTTTAAAAGGGGAACAAGAATACCCTTGGCAGGGAAGAGAGAGGCAAAGATTAAAACAGAGACTGAAGGAACACCCATTCAAAGTCTGCCCCACATGTGGCCCATGCATATACAGCCATCCAATTAGACAAGATGGATGAAGCAAAGAAGTGCATGCCGACAGGAGCCGGATGTAGATCGCTCCTGAGAGACACAGCCAGAATACAGCAAATACAGAGGCGAATACCAGCAGCAAACCACTGAACTGAGAATAGGACCCCCGTTGAAGGAATCAGAGAAAGAACTGGAAGAGCTTGAAGGGGCTCGAGACCCCATATGTACAACAATGCCAAGCAACCAGAGCTTCCAGGGACTAAGCCACTACCTAAAGACTATACATGGACTGACCCTGGACTCTGACCTCATAGGTAGCAATGAATATCCTAGTAAGAGGACCAGTGGAAGGGGAAGCCCTGGGTCCTGCTAAGACTGAACCCCCAGTGAACTAGACTGTTGGGGGGAGGGGGACAATGGGGGGAGGGTGGGGAGGGGAACACCGATAAGAAAGGGGAGGGGGGAGGGGGAAGTTTGCCCGGAAACTGGGAAAGGGAATAACACTCGAAATGTATATAAGAAATACTCAAGTTAATAAAAAAAAAAAAAAGATAAAAAAAAAAAAAAAAGAAAGCAGGATGCACTTTTTCTGTTGCCTCCAGGGAACAGGACATCATAAGGACAGAAAACATCTTAGGGTAAAAAGATGGAGAAGGGTATTTAATTCCAAGCAAAGGGGACCAGGAAGTAAGCAGAAATAACTATTTTAATATCTGGCAAGTAGACTTCAGACAAACCAAAAGAGAAGAAGGCTGTATGCTCATTAAAGGAAAAATCCATCAAGAGGATATTCCAATTCTAAACATATACTGGTGTAATAGTTGCACAAATGTTGTGGGTGCAACCAACCCTTTTTGCTTGGATTTAAGGTCCCTTCAGGAAATGGAACCTGTACCTGAACCATATGGTCACGGGCCATAGGGGAAACCTACTATTACTATTTTGCTAAAGGAGCACAGCATTAAAATGATTTCTAGTGACATATTTCTAATGATATAGACCCACAGATCAGTGAATCCTCATCCCAGCATCTGTCTTATGGTAGATGGTAATTAACACAGAGACACAAGTGGGCAGTGTGTAGGCAGTGAGAAACCCTCGGGCACTCAGCCCTAAATGGGATGTCTTTGTCAGGGATCTATGCATGCAGACAAGGAAGCAGAGAGATCGTAAGAGTGAGAGGCAATGAATGACTCCAGTGATGCGGCGTCTTCCAGGACTGATGCACACAGGGCAGCACAGAGGGCGAGGGCACCTACAAGATCTGCACAAACAAGCCAGACGGATTCCCAGCATGGATAAAGGGAAGAGGACACAGCGTTCTACGAAGCAGCTGTTTGCAATCGGTACTTGCTGGGGGATGGAACATCTTACCACATACCTGTAGACTGTATTTTGATGTTTTCACCTTCACTCCTCCCAGATGCACTCTACTCCACAACTTGGTGTTTTCTACAACAACCCACTGAGTACGATTTGTGCTGCTCATGGACTCACAGGTATCAGGCCATCCACACCCTTAAAGAAAACTAACCAGCCTTAAACCGTCACTAGCTCCTTGGCTAGGGGTGGGAGCTCATGAGCCCTTCCCTCTTCCAAGCTGGAAGGTTGTCAGGTTTGATCCGGTGCAGAAGACGACAGCTGCCTGTGGTCATGGGTGTGGCAGGCTTGCCGCGTGCAGAAGGCGTTGTTTTGCCTCAGTCCTCTCTGACCTCTGACTTGCAATCTGACCCCTCTTCTAAGATAGTTACAGCCTTGGGGATGTGCCCATATGTGTTCCCAGGTATGTGTATAAACCGAGTTCCCATTGGTGGCCGAGCACTCTGAAAACACTCACTCTTTACCCCAATCAGTTGTCGGGATCAAATCTTTAAACACATGGACCTTTGTGGGGCATTGAAGATCTGAACGACAGAAAGTCAGATAAAGTAGTGGGTTGGCCTGACGCTGCTTGCATTCTAATGCTAAGACTGGTTTCCTTGAGACCTTGCTGCCCCAGAGAGGAGAGAGTCCGCACAAAGACCCAGGTGACTCTGTGTGACCTTGCCCCCAAGTCATTTCCTATTGGCGAATAAAGAAGCCAACAGCCAATAGGTGGACAGAAGAGACATAGGCAAGGTTTAGGGTTCCCAGGTTTGGGGTTCTGGAGAGAAGAATGAAGGGAGGAGAAGCTGCCCTGGGTTAGGTGAATCATGAAAATGTGGCCCTGAGGGCAGGCCAATTGGAGTTGAGAGCAGCCCAGATGATACATAGTAAACAGATAACAGGGTTATCTATAGAAAAGAAGATTCTAACAGCATAGAGAGTAGATATCTGCCCAGCTCTTGTGCTGTTTGAGGCTTATTGTAAATAATAAAAGTCGTGTGTCTTTTATCCAGGAACTAAGCGCTCAAAGGCAGGGTAGAGACCCCAGGTTGGCGTTAAACACTTATGTAACAGTACTCATCCCCAGCCTTGGGTTTGACAAGTGAACAATCCAACATTTGCCAAGTTCCTAACCGACTGGCCAGATAGCCTTTCTTGCCTTTACTGAAATCCACACATACTACAGAGAATGCCTTATAGCTGCCAACATCGTTTGCATGTTACCATGTTGAATCGCACTGTTTGTAAGTGCTAGTTTTACTTTGCACAGAAATCCCTGTGAACTTACTCACAGGTGTACTAGAGCAGAGTCGACAATATCGAAAGCCTGCTAACTGCCACGGAGCTGGAACCGGTGACATTCCGTGTCTCTCTGGGAACCAGTGACATTCCGTCTCTCTGAATCTGCGACTGCTTGTTTTATATGCACTGCCTTTGCAGAGTAGACAGGTTCTGAGATAAGTATGGAAAAGAAACTAGAAGATTCCAGAAGAATTTGAGAGTTTTGGTTTTCAAACTCCCGGCATCGTCCCTGCCAGGCTTCTTTCTGCTGTGTTTACTTCTAACCTGTGGTCCATGCTTGTGAGAGCAACTTGGATCGACTATTCAAAGGAGCTGGTCTGTAATTCTACTTGTCTCTGCCTTGTAGGGAAGGCAGGTAAGTCCTTGACTAGCAGTCTGGGTGGCTAATTTTGTGATAGAGTCAAGATTCTCTGTTTAGAACCTTGCCTGCCTACTTACTTGGTGAGCTCTTCCAGAGCCTCCATATATTCAATTATAGAATGAGGAGAAGCTCTTTGAAAAGTTTCTATAAGTAGGAATGTCCATCCAAGCATACCTCTCTGTGGTAAGTATTATTAAAATGAAACAGATCGCCTTGCTAGTTTAGGCTCCAAAATTGCTGATAGCTTTGATCCCAGATAATTCTGAGAAGCAGAAAACCACAAGAAATGGGGACAATTATACTAACAGAAGTGCTAACACACTTAGGATCTTTGGGTTTAAACACATCAGTTCTTCCAATTTCCCAGGTTATGTGGCACCTTGTTGTAGCCTGGCTTATTCTCGAACAGATTGGGGTAAACCGTGAATCAGGTCACTTAGCTCAATTACAAAGGGTTGAGCAGGCATAGCACGGTTTATCAAAAAATAAAAACCTCTTCTTCACCAGTATTTCCCCCTCTTCCATTCACCCCACTTTTCGAAAGATCCCAAAAGTTGTCTTCCTAAATGTAATTCTGCAGCAGCAGTTATAACAGAACCCCCTCCCCGACCTGCTGACATCTTAGGATGTGGCCACTGCCTCATTGGTACCAGTTTACTTTTGTAAGCCCAGAGTCTGCTTTCTGAAGCGGGACTGGAGTCGTTTACCAACATGGAATCAGTAAAATTTCTGACTTAAAACTTTTATGTTACCCATTGCTCTGGACTAAATCCAAAGTCCCTGCACGGCCTTCACGGCCTTTGGAAACCTGGCCTACTGACTGCCTCTGTACCTGAGAATCTCTCACTCCCTGTTCTTGTCCTTTAGAGGAACACCCCAAGCTCTTCCCAAACAGGGAAATTTGCATTAGCAAATTCTAATTTGCTAATTCACTTCTAAGAGGCCTTTGCTTGCCCTAAAGTGTCGTCCCACCCACCATGTTGCATTTCAACACATTTATCACTTTGTTCTTTGTAATATAAGAATTTAATCTCTGTGAGGGCCTGTTTCTCCTTCACCCTATCCTCCATCCCAAGGCATACAATATCGCCTGCCTCACAGTGCCTTCTCCATGTCGAATGAATGACATAGGAGAGCATTGATTAGATATAATTAATTAACAGCCTAACATTTCATTATGGTTTGTTTTTAAGATTGGTGAAACATATGTTCTCTAACAATGACCAAGACAATACTGCCTGTTACTACAGCTACTCACTGCTCTTGACACCAAGAGTTGGAGCTTGGGGCTGGGGAGATGGCCCAGCAGGTAAGAGGGTTTGCTGTACAATCATGAAAATGTGAGTTCCAATCCCCAACATTCAGGTATGGCTGTGCGTTTGTCTGTAACCCCAGGGCTGTGGCAGAGGGAGATGGGGTTGAGGGTATTGCTGGGGTCTTCTGGCTGCCAGTCTATCTCTAGGTTAAGTGAGAGACCCTGTCTCTCTAGGTGAGTGAGAGAATAAGGCCAAGGGTGATGGAGCAGGATACCCCACGTCTCTTTATCTCCACTCATCTCACTGGTGAGTATGCTGTCTATACACGGGCACACACTGCACAATACACTACATACACAAACACCAAAAAAGAAGGGAAAAATCCCTGCCTGACTAAGATTATGTGGAGAAGTAAGATCCATGACTTCAGAACCTAGTTTTATTTATTTTTTCCTTTGTATGTCTGGGATCCTGAGGATGGATTAGTCTTGGCGGTAACAGCAACTGAAGATGTAGTCATTACTTGTCAGCAAGAGGAGGAGGGAAGTACAGATCAAATAACATGGTACTGCTGTCGAATGTGTCAAGAGCTGGAAGACAGAGCTCAGTAGTTGAGCGCTTGCCTAGCATGCCCAAGGCCTTGGATTGGTCCCCAGCCCTGGAAGTAACAATGACAGTTAACGTTTGAGTGTTACTTAGTGGGTTTTGACAGGCTCACCTGCAGTATTGCTTACATTTCTACAGGGAATCTACCTGTCCTCTACAGTGCTGACCTGAGAATGCACTTGGGAAAGGTATGGCTACTGTTAGAGGATATCCACCAGAGAAGACTGCTTGACATGGGTTTAAGCCGATAGAAAAATCTTCATTAGCCAACCATTAAACTGGGTGTTCCAGATTTCAGAGTATCCCCAAGCCTTTCTCAGGGTGAGCTTTTAAGCACAGAAACTATATCCTGGGTTGGTATGCCTCAAAGAGCAAGAACACTAGCCAGTGCAGAACTTCAGAAGCCAAAAGGACAAGGTTAGTACATTCAGGGACTTCCCAGAACTGTGGCCTTTGATGGAGTAGGCCTTCGTTTTCTTTTTGGCAGACGGGCCTGTCTACATGCCGAGTTTTACAGCCTAAATGGTACTTCTACCATGGAGTTGGCTGTGCTAAGGTCTGGGGGCCTGTTACAGTTACAGAAGGAACATGGCATTTTGCTTCCATTAGCAGCTATAACCAGCAGAGGGCACAGGTGGATTAGGAAGAAAAATAAACGGTCTAACAATGGAGCAAATTTTAAATTGTAAAACACCTCATCAAATTAGACAGAGTGCATTTTATTGTGTACGCTCCTTATACTGCAATGTAGATACCTCAAGCATATACAATGAAATGTGCTCTTCCACCATTGGCAAATGCTTAAGGCTTTTTCCATTGTTACCTTGCACACGTCCTCTAGAACTTTCAGTTTTGCGTGACTGAACAGCAACTAATGTCCCTGCCCTGGCAGCAGTGGTCTACTCTGACTGTTAAAGACCATGCACAGGACTTTTGAAATTGGATGGCCATTTACATTATGAGCTGAACCTTTGGGGACAAGGGTGGGAAGTTATGATTTAAAGAGATGGATTTGGTTGTCAAGGAGTGGAGTTTCCGTGGTTGATCTCAATTGTTACCTTTATCTATAATTACCCAGAGGTGGGCCCCTAGGCATGCCCATGGGGAATTATATTGATTGGGTTAACTGAGGTGAGAGGACCAGCCCACCATTTCCAGGGTGGGGCTCTTGGTGCTCATAGGAAGGAGAGTCTGAACTGAGCATAGGCTTGTACTGCTCACTGATTCCTAACTGTGGTACATGAACAACTTGAAGCTTCTGCTCCCATGACTTCTTTGCCATGACAAACTATTCCCTCAAACTGAAAATACCTTTGTCAGGTATTTTGTCCTGGCAACAAGACAAGTAACTAATGTACTTATGTAAGTACATGTGGTATGTATGTATGTATGTATGTATGTATGTATGTATGTATGTATGTATTCATCTATTATCTATCTATCCATCATCTAGTTTTTGACCAATATATCCATCCATCATCTATCCATCCATTATCTATCTATCTATCTATCTATCTATCTATCTATCTATCTATCTATCTATCCTCCCATCCATCATTTATTTAATCTAACTATTTACCTATGTACCTGTCCATCCATCCATCTGTCCCTCCTTTCCTCCATCCATTCATCTATCTATCTATTGGTTTCTCAAGACAGTTTCTCTGTGTGGCCTTTGCTGTCCTGGAACTCACTTTGTAGACCAGGCTGGCCTTGAACTCTCCAGAGCCCCACCTGCCTTTGCCTCCCCAGTGCTAGGATTGAAGGCAGGCTCCACCACCGCCCGACTTTGGTCTTTGTCTTTCTGATACTAGTTTATTTTACTTTAATATTCTAAAATCTGTACAGTAGCATCTAGCTATACTAACAGCATTTCCTTCATTTTAAAGGGATAATACCCCACCGTGTGTGTGTCATACACATATGTAAAGATTCTTTTATTCCTCCTTTGAAAGATAATTGAATTGTTCCTACTTGTTGACTACTGTGAATGCTGCTACATGTGCCTGTATAAAAATTTTGTAGAATCATTTTCAATTTTTTGTGGGGAGGGATATGTAGCCAGAAGTGGTTTTGTTGGGTCATATGGCCTATAAATTACATAAGGGGTTGAGGATGTGGCTCGGTTGAGAGGATGTGCACTTAGCATGTGCAAAGTCCTTAACAGCACACAAAACTGGGTCTGGGGCTGGAGAGATGGCTCAGAGGTTAGGAACACTGTCTGCTCTTCCAGAGGTCCTGAGTTCAATTCCCAGCAACCACATGGTGGCTCACAACCATCTGTAATCAGGTCTGGTGCCCTCTTCTGGCCTACAGGCATACATGCAGGCAGAAAGCTGTATGATGTATACATAATAAATAAATAAATGAAAAAAAAAGATTTATTTAAAAACTGGGTCTGGTGCTGTCTACCAACAATTCTGGCACTTGGGAGTTAGAGGTGGGAGGACCAGAAAATCTCCTTCATTAGTTAATGAATTTGGGGCCTGTCTGGGCTATGTGAGGCCTTGTCTCAAACAAACAAAATAAAAGTCAACCCTGCAGGCTTTCAGGTGGGGATGCAGAAGCCCTCACCCGAGAGTCTGTATCAATAGCAGAGTGGGAGATCCATGTCGAGGCACGGGGAGCTAACAGGAAAGCTGGCCCCTGTGGGTTGGGCTTGTGCCTGGTCCCCTAGCACTCTCAGATTCATCCTCATTTGGATGATGTATATGAGGTTTTATGCCTTGGTCATAAGGAGTTATGTGCCAAGGCTTTAAGATCAAGAAAGTCCTGTGTCATAGTAATAGGAGAGACTTATGGTGTCACATACACTCTCCTAGCTCATGTGAGAGACACACTAAGTGCCCAACCAAATCCAAATATGTCACTCTGATTACTTGCAACCCTCTAGACTTCAGAGTCTCCCACATTCTCCACATCCCCAAACACTACTTTAAACCCAGGCCAGAAGAAAGGGGATAAAGGGGAAGACGTCATTGTAACCAGGCTCTGGCTTTATCTGAGAGAATATAGGGTCATCCCAGGAGAAGCAAACTTCTGGGAGGATCCACATTTACAGAGAAGATCTGGAAGATGGGGACAGTTTTGTAATCATATGACACAACCTGGCTGACACTCTGCATGGTGTTGCTACACGGCAGCACGAGTCTTCAGTGAATGCCAAGTCTCAGGACTGAGTCCGGCTGCCAAAATAACTCCAGAGAGTCATTTGACTCAGTTCAAATGGTAAGCGAAAGATGGTATAAATCAGTGACTGTTTAAGAAGACTGGGAATGATTTCTCTTATAAAAAAAGGGTTTGAATAGCAAGTGTGTATGCATGACTATATGTGTGTGTGTGAGAGAGTTTGTGTGCATGTATGTGCATGTGTGCATGTGTGTGCTCTTGCACATGTGCATGTGTGTGTGCATGTATGTGTGCATGTGTGTGTGTGTGTGTGCGTGTGTGTGCGTAGGTGGGTGAACTAGACCAGATCCAAGAATCAAAGTGGTACCCAGCCTGAAGCAGACTGAAATGAGTCTGTTGGAACAAAACTAATGTGAGTATCCTGGCAACCTCGGCCGTCATTCCTTCAGAGAATGGCTATTATTAGCACTACTTTCTATTAAGTCTCAACTGGGGCAGCATTTCATGGTGGACGTGTCTAAAGAGGAGATTCACCATCTGTCCTCAGCAGTGGCAAGTGGTGGGGATAATATTAAGTTGTCTGTCTGAAGCCTCAAAGGTTAATCATGACTTTGAAAGTTCTTACTAAAAATGCTTTTTTTTCTCTCCAGAGAGAAATCACTTCAATGAGCATCAGTTGTGAGTTTTCTGGATGGTTATGGGATATGTAAATAAATAAAGCCAAGACTCTCTTATCAAGGATGAAAATGCTAGTAAGTTAAGTTTTCTATAGTAAATTAGTTGAGCACAACATTCAAAAAAACTTCACTATATAATTTCAATTGATTACATGATATTTTTCTAATCTTATTTACTTCAGTAATTTTCTAATATATCAACTTACCTTTGTCCTTTGTCCTAAAGAATGTTTAAGAGATCATGGAATTAATGTTCTAAAAATATGCATACATACATATATATATATATATATATATATATATATATATATATATATATTTGGGGATTTGGCAGCTCCCCAAATGGTGATTCATAGAGTTAGCAAACAGTGTAGCAGTTTCTCTCCTAGGAGCAGTAGTGACAGAAATGGAAATGTTTATCTACACAAAAGCTTCATCAGCTGAGAGCTGGGTGAAAGAAATGTGCTATAGTCACGTGATGGACAGCAGCATCTGGTGTGCAGAAAGGAATGGAATATTGGCTCGCTACAATATGAGTGAATCTGGGAAACAAGCTGAGTGAAAGGAGCCAGCCTCGGGAGAGCACAAACCACACAATTACTCTTAGAGAAAATGTCCTTAGAAGTTGAATCCATAATGATAAAAGGGGGATCAGTAGTGGCCTAGAGCTGGTAGAGGAGTGGGACTGGAGGGGTGGCAGGGAGCCTGACTTCACGGTTGTGGGGTTCTAGGGTGTGTGATACAGTGTTATGAAACTACGATTGTGAAATCCATGAGGCTGTCACCAGACAGTCCGAGGTGTGAGCAGGTTGGCCTTCTTGTCAGTGGTTTGCGGGTCTTTGTCATAGACGCATACACGGAACATACCAGACACACATTCACGAGCTTCCTAATGGATTCAGTCATTGACCTTATGGCTGTATCCAGAAGGGCTTTTCCCCTTCGGTCTACTGCTGGGGACTTGTGTATCTTAGAACTGTGGGATGAAAGCAAAGTGACCTACTGTCTTCCTGGTGGCTTTAATCAAAGCCAGGAGTGTAGCCTACAAATTTAGACAGCTCTGGCACACTGCCATGTCCAGTATTGAGTTTACGTTGTCACTTGGTCGTGAGGGCCCGAACTTAGTCCCAGACAAGCAGTTATTCTGCCAGTCTCTCCTGCTCTAAACTCCTTCAACAGAGTCTCACTCTGTTTACGATAACATGACAAAACACCATCAAACCTGGTTTTCAATGGCAATTATTTATTTCTTGCAGTTCTGAGGGTTGAAAGGTCCAGGATCAAGGCATAGGCAGAGTGGGTGTCTCGTAGGGACCATATACCCGGTTCATATACAGCCATACATTCCCTGTATCCCACAAAGGAGAAGGAAGGAGCAAGCAGATCTGGTATGACTTGAATATGGTTCTCCTTCTCTGAAACTCTTGTTAGAGTTTAGTCTCCATTGTCAGGCATTGAGACCAAAAACCTAATTCAATTACAGCATTTACAAGTAAGGTGATTAGAATTAGCCACCAGAGGAGAGCCTCCACGACTCTACTGCTGCCTTAGGAAGAGAAAGGCCAGCTAACACACGTGTGTACAGCATCCCTGTGTCTCTTGCTATGGGCCAGGTAACTATGCTACCTGGGGATTCTGCAAGAAGGCCATCACCAGACAGGGTATTGACCTTGAACCAAAACTATGAGCCTTAGTAATTTTAGTTTTTTAAAATACCATCCACAAAACCATTTAGGGGAGAAGGGGTTTGGGTAGTATGAATGAGAATGCCCCCCTCCCCCATAATCTCATATGTTTGAATCCTTGGTTGCCAGTTGGTGAGACAGTTTGAGAAGGATTAGGTGGTGTGATCTTGTTGGAGGATTGAGGTTTCAGAAACAACATGCCAGTTCTCTCTCTCTCTCTCTCTCTCTCTCTCTCTCTCTCTCTCTCTCTCTCTCTGTGTGTGTGTGTGTGTGTGTGTGTGTGTGTGTACGTCTCATATCTGTATATCAGATGTGAGCCCTCAGCTACTGTTCTAGTACCATGCCTACTACTTCCATACTCCCTACCATGACAGCGTCCTTTGGAACCATGAACCCCACATTGAATGCTTTCTTTTTACAAATTGTATTGGCCATACTGGCTCTTTGTAGCAAGGGAGAGGTAGCTAGGACAGGGTTTCTTTTAGCTCACAATTCCAGGTGACAGTCCATCTTTGAGAGGACAACACAGGTGGCAAAAACTTGACCCGACTGGGCATATCACATCCAGCTGTGCACGGCTGATTGTCTCTTTGCCATTCAGTCGAGGGCTGGACACAAGGTGCTTCCACCTTCCCAGAATTCAGAGTAGGTATTCCCACCTCATTGAACACAATTTCACATACGCATGCATGCGCGTGCATGTGCGCGCGCGCGCACACACACACACACACACACACACAATACCTCCCGGGTGCCCCCACAGGCCCACCTCATTGACTCTCTTTCTAGTTAATTCTAAATTGTGTTAAGTTGACAATGAAACGAATTCTCTATCTCAAACCATGTGATTTTTTGAGGTCAGCAAGCTCAGTAAGAGCTTGGCAGTCTAACAGTGGCTCTCTGAAGCTGGAGAGGCTGCGTGCAAACCCTGTAGACCTACAGCTGCTCCACCCGTGAGCGCTCAGCAGGACTAGTCTGGTCCTGAAGACCTAGAAGATTTCTGGAAAGCCATTGTTCTTCAGCTCATGTTAGAAGGCCAAAGAGGATGGGGCCTGGTGTTAGCAGCAGCAGCAGCAGCAGCAGCAGCAGCAGCAGCAGCAGCAGCAGCAGCAGCAAAGCAATGGGATAGGTGTAGATGTGAGCAAGAAGTGAAGGTAGGCAGGCAAAATATCACAGCTTTCTTGTTACCTGAGCTGTTGGGAGGTGCTGCCTCTGCTGTGGAAGGGCTTTTCACCACTTAGCTCATCCTTCCCGGACATAACCTTATGGATATGACTCTTCTAGTGTGTTCTCTGTTGCTGCAATAAATGTCACGATGAAAAGTCACTTGGGGAGGAAAGGATGCGTGTTATATTTCACCTTGGTGTCCATCAACAAGGTCAGCCAAATCAGGCACTGATGCAGAGACCATGGAGGAACAGGTCCTGTTTTCCTTTAGCTCATGCTTATCTTGCTTTCTTACATAGCCCAGGCCCACCTATGTAGGGATAGTAGCCCCCACAGTGGGCTGGGCCCTTCTGCATCAATCATCAACCAGGAAAATGTTCCACATGGACTTCTAAGGTAGGCAATTCTTCAACTGAATTTCCCCTTCTCCAGATGTGCCCATTTGACAAGCAAAGTTAACAGTGAGAGCTGCTTAACTGATTCTAGATCCTGTCAAGTTGCCAGTCAAGATTAACCACCGAAGGATTGCGGATGAGGCTGGTTGGTGGAGAGCTTTCCCAGCATGCAAAAAGACCCAGTTTTGAACCCCAGTACTGTGGGGGTCATTGAGGTGGCCTGTGCTCTCACCACTTAGGAGGCGGAGGCCAGAGGATCAGAGGTTCAGAGTCCTCATGAACAACACAAGAGCAGCCTGGAACACGTGAGATTCTGTCTCAACACCGAGCAAACAAAACAAAGAGCATTGCAGAGTGGTAAGGCGTTTTAAGAAATAAACAGTGATTTTCCTTCTTTTTAATAACTCAGTCTAGGCTCTGTCTTAGTTAGGGCCTGACTGCTGTGAAGAGACACCATAGCCAAGGCAAATTTATAAAAGAAAACGTTTAATTGGGTCTGGCTTAGTTTCAGAGGTTCAGTCTATCATCATCGGGGTGGAAAGCACGGCAGCGTCCAGGCAGACATGGTGCTGGAGGGTCCAAGAGTTCTACATCTTGATCCAAAGATATCCAGGAAGAGGCCGGCTTCCTCAGGCAGCCAGCAGGAAGCTCTCTTCTGCACTAGGCAGAGCTTGAGCATAGGATCTCAAGGCCCACCCCCACATTGACACGCCTCCTCCAACAGAGCCACACCTCCTAACAGTGTCTCTCCCTGTGGGCCAAGAATCCAAACACATGATTCTGTGGGGACCAAACCTATTCAAACCATTATAGCTCTGAATTCTAGGATATTTTGTGTTTCGTCTCTCTTTTTGTGCAACCCAGGTGGTAGTAGCTGAGAAAAGAAAAAAAAAAAAAAAAAAAAAAAGGAAGGAAGAAAGAAAGGGAGGGAGGGAGGAAGGAAGGACAAAATGAAGAGACTCTTTGGTTTTAATCAATGTCAGGAGGAACGGTTTCTAGGAAGAAATGTATTGATGTGTAGAAAATGCAGCCCTAAGAATAAGTGTAGGGCTTATTCATATGTGAAATATGTGATTCATATGTGAAATATGTGATTCATATGTGAAATATGAGAATGGATGAATGCATGGAAAGAGCCATCTTTTAGTAAAGCAGGAAAGGTTGATGGGATTGAGTGTTTGAAGGAATTCTAAATTTAGTGAATCATCCATACGTATGGAAAAAATACTGAGATTTCCTCTGAGGAGCCCAGGGTAAGAATTGATGAAGCCAATGATGCTACTAAAAGAAGCAAACCTGGGATCATTTATAGCCCAGAGGGAGCGTCCTGATGAGCGAGCTTGCCAATCTCCTGCAGAACTAATTGGAAAGAAAATGTTGACAAAGTCGTATTTCCAATCCAAGGCTGGAGTTTAAATAACATCTACATATGGAAACAGCGCTTAAAGTTTAAACAAAAAAATAGAAGGATAGGTGTATTTGCTGGGTTCATCTTACTGAAGCAACGAAATAGACCCTTACTTACAGCTGTTTATGGAATGCTAAGTGTTAGGGACTGGAGAGACCAGCCCTGTTGCCTATTTCAAGAAGTTCACAGTGCAGTAAGGGGAGTTAATCACAACTACACTATAACGTGACATGTGAAATATGTATGTTAATAACTGTACTGCAAGGTAGTGGGTGATACATGACCAGAATTTTGCATCTTACATGAGGAAGGGGGCATCTTATATATTAGTCAGTCAGAAACATGTTCACAGGGAGGCCACCCTGGAGATGAGGCTTCAAACATTCTGTCTTGGTCAGTGCTCTATTGCTATGAAGAGACACCATGACCATGGCAACTCGTATAGAAGGAAAACATTTCATTGGGGCTGGCTACAGTTTCAGAGCTTAGTCCATTAGCATTGTGGTAGAAAACTTGGTGGCCTGTGGTGCTAGAGTGATGTACCTGAGAGTTCTACATTTGAATCCCCAGGCAGCAGAAAAAAGAGAGTGACATTGTGTAACAGCTATTCCTAGTTGTCCACTTGACTGGATCTAGAGTGAACTACAATCCAGAAATGGAGGGCTCACCTGTGATCCACATCTTGAGGCTGGAAGACAGGCTTCTGACTTGGATCTTCACATGGAGATCTTAAGAGGCATAGTGGCCACAAAAAGCTTAGGCCCAGGCAAGGTAGTACAGGCCTTTAATGTCAGGATACTCAGGCAAGGAGATCTTTGAATTCAAGACCAGCCTGGTACAGAGCAAGTTCCAAAGCCAGAAGTGGTGATACACACCTTTAATCTGGGCCATACCTTCTGCTAGAGGCCTATGGGAGAAGGAAGGCTCACTCTTCTTCTCCTGCTTGCACCTACTTGCCAGCACATCTGTGAGAACCTACTTTTTCAGGATTCCAGCTTATACAAAAGACCAGCTGAAACAACCAGCCTCATGGGATTGGGCAACTGCTAGATTCTTGGACTGCCCATTCACAGCTGCCCATTGTTGGGTTAGTTAGACTGTAAGTCATCACAATACATTCCCTTAATCTATAGACATTCCATAAGTTCTATGACTCTAGAGAACCCTGACTAATACACACTGGGCCTGGCTTAGGCTTCTGAGACTTCAAAGCCCCAACTCCCACCCCCTACCCCAAACCCACCCTACCCCTCCCACCCCCAGCCCCTGTGATGCACTTCCTCCAACAAGGCCACACCTACTCCAACAAGGTCACACATTCTAATTCTTCTAAGTAGAGCCACTCTGTAATGACACAGCTTTCGAAGCTATGAGCTTATAGGTCCCATTCTTTCTCAACCACCACATGCACTAAGCACATTCACAGTCTAGGCCCTGAGGTGTGAAGAAAGAGCACTCTGGGAAGTGGACACCGTAATAGCAAAGGCAGCGTGATCTTTTAGGAAACTCAACCATCATTTTGCTGGGATATAAGTCAAACTCATTTGGGAAGGAGGCCAGCAGGAATTATGACTGGAAGGTTGGTGGGAGTCAGATTGTGAAGAGCTTTTCATTCCTTTATTCACAGAACCTCTGTTCCTGACTCCTCACCTGAAACCCACAAGGAGGGCCCGAGTGTGAGAGCCGAGTGTTCATCCTTAGACTTCCACATCCAGAAGCCCCAAGGCCCCTGCAATAGGACAAACCTTATTGTGTATCTGTGCTCTTGAAAGACCACCAGGCTGGGGAAGACCCCCACTCAAATCTCGAGATGACGCACCCCAACCCCCCAAGAATTCACGAGGAACTGGTCTTGATGTAATGAACAAGAGGTGTATTTGAGGAACCAGAGCTCTGGGGACGACACATATCTCACACAGGAGACAGAGGAGTCGACCCCGAGCCCAATTAAGGGAAGGTATTATAGGGAAAATTACATAGGCAGTTGGCAACAGTCACACAAAGCAATTTCATTGGTTTGTAACTTGGGCTCAGTTCAACTCTAGGCCACCCTGCTTCTGGGGCAAGCTGACCCTAGTTTTTGCTTTTTTCTGTTGAGTCAGGCCTTATTGAGGCCAGATGTTTTGTGGTGGCTGTGGCCAGGCTACCTCCCCAAAACATGTTATGTTTTTCTTTGCCGTGAGGTGCACTTGTCCTCACAGCAGGGTCAGTGGGGGATAGTTTAAAATCTTTACTCTTTCACTCTAACCTTCACGTTGACTGGGTCAGCCTTACCAATGGGGGATGTGTGTGCATATGAGAAGTCTTCTCTTTACTTGTAGGATTTCAGAAGGAACCTTGAGAAAGACAAACACATCTTTGAGCAGTTTTATGTTCAACTTAGAGTCCAGTTTCAGGGAATTAGGCCAGATTCCTAATCTGGGACCTGACCTGTCCTTTTCTGAAAGGCAAAGGCTTCTGCAATTCATCCTGCAAGAGGATGGACAGGCTCACTTTGTCCCAGAGAGGGTGACAATGTGGCAATGGCCTGGTCTTGGTGGCTGCTCCATTAGGCAGGCCAAATCTGGTCTTCAGCAGCTGAAGCTGCAGCTTCAGCATTCCCAAGGTCCAATTCTTACAGTTGCTTAGCCTTGAACTTGACTTGAATATCAGTCTCCCAGCTGGGTTGTGGCATGCCTTGAGGGGCAGTTGAGAGTAGAAGAACACAAATTTTAAGAGAAAGGATGCTTCCTAGGCAGAGTGTTACTTGTGTGGAAGTGATGTGTAGGCAATGGTAGGCTAGGCTTTTCCAGTTTGACGAGTTAGTAGAACTACTTTCCCCTGGGCTCAGCACTGAATACTCGGGACCATAACAGAGCTCATGCTCACCAACCTTCACAGAGAGCTTTTGGACCTCGCTGAGGAACAGGAGTGGACTGACTTACCCTACTTAACTATTCACAGGTTAGCTCTCTGATCACATAGTTTCTAGGGATAGCTAGCGGTTCTCACAGCCCTGTAGGAACTGGATGGGGCCGGGGGAGTGAGAGGCGGGTGGGATCACATAGCAAATCCTGGGAATCAGACTCTGGAGACCGTTATCAGAGTGCAGCACATAAGCTTATACACAGTGTTTGAGCCAATCCTATGTCCCTAAACCCTTAGCTAACCATACCTCGCCACAGTGTAATGGCTCCAACGAAAGCTTTGCCCAATGAGGTTGCTCAGAAGGAGCAGGGTGGGAGTGGGGATTGGGGGCATTGTGACCTGTTAGGACTTCTGTGAAGATGGTGGGAGGGGGAGTAGCCACTACCGTGCCATCCATTCCTTTTTGTTGTCTCATCGGTGTCTGGGAGCCATCTTAGATCCAAGGCTGTGTGCAGATCAAGACTCCCTCAGGAGTGGCCGGAGCCTCTCTCTCCATCCCACATTTTCCTTCACAAGGTTGACCTACCCGCACATCCCCTACACAGCCTCTCGACCTGAAATCTATACTGGGCTTGCCTAACTGGGAAAACAGCTTTGGTATGACCCCTAAATAAATGTAGGAACCATTTTTAAAAATCAAGTTTTTGGGGCTGGGGATTTAGCTCAGTGGTAGAGCGCTTACCTAGGAAGCGCAAGGCCCTGGGTTCGGTCCCCAGCTCCGAAAAAAAGAACCAAAAAAAAAAAAAATCAAGTTTTTACTCAGATGACTTTCTCTGTCGCTTGGAGAGGAAAATACCAGGACCGCATCATTCATTTAACTTGGCCAACAGGTTTTGGGTACCTAGTATAGCCTAGCACCATTCCCAGTGATAGGAGGATGGGTGTTAGAGGATAATAGTTAAGGATACAGGACCGACATAGCTAGATAAAGGTATGAGATGGTTCATGATCAGCTGTTAATTTCTTCCCTTAGTATGTTCTGTGTTACAGAGCTACTTTGTCAAACTGCCTTGCTACCATGGTGCTAGTTACTAAGAAATGCAAAGGCTCATGTCTGAACAGGTTACAGACCTCTCTGTGTTTAACAGAGAGTGTGTTTTGGTTTTTAGCTCTTTTTTTAAAATTAAATTTTATTTGTTTACCTATTCACTTTACAACCTGTTCACTGCCTCCTACAATCCTTCCTCATCCCCCCTCCTCTTTGCCTCTGAGCTGGTGGGGACTCCCCTGGGTATCCCCCCGACCCTGGTACTTCAAGTCTCTGCAAGGCTAGACACTTCCTTTCCCACTGAGGCCAGACAAAGCAGCCCAGTAGAAGAACATGTACAGGCAACAGCTTTTGGGACAGCCCCTGCTCCAGTTATTCAGGACCCACATGAAGATCAAGCTGCAAATCTGCTACATATGAGTGGGGAGGCCCAGGTCCAGCCTGTGTATGCTCTTTGGTTGGTGGTTCAGTCTCTGAGAGCCCCAAGGGTCCAGGTTAATTGACTCTGTTGGTCTTCCTGTGGTGTTCCTATCCCCTTTGGGACCCGCAACTCTTTCTCCTATTCTTCCATACAAGCTCCACCCACTGTTTGGCTGTGGGTGTCTGCATCTGTCTGAGTCAGCTGCTGGAGAAAAGTGGGTGTTTTTATTGCATTGCTATACAGAGATGTGACTTGAACTTGAGTCCTTCTCCCTGCTAAGCCAACATCTATCACTGAGAGCTACATCAGAAGCACAGAAGAATGACTCTTACATCCAGTTCATGGCCTCTGCAATGCTCTGCATCCAAGTCCTTAACAAAATTGGACTTAGAGCATGTGGATATGCTGACCCTATGGTCTGGGGCTTGTCCCAGGCTCCACATCTGCTTCTCAGCCTTATGACAGCTTGGAATAATTTGAGACTTCCTAGGAACCAGAGTAAGAACTGGCTCTCTGCAGGAAAGGCCCCACTGTGTCTGTGTCTCAGTCAGGGTTTCTATTCCTGCACAAAACATCATAACCAAGAAGCAAGTTGGGGAGGAAAGGGTTTATTCAGCTTACACTTCCACATTGCTGTTCACCAAAGGAATTTAGGACTGGAACTCAAGCAGGTCAGGTAGCAGGAGCTGATTCAGAGGCCATGGAGGGATGTTTCTTACTGGCTTGCTTCCTCTAGCTTGCCTCAATTTGCTTTCTTATAGAACTGAAGACTAACAGTCCAGGGATGGCACCACCCACAACTGGCTGGGGCCTCCCCCCTAATCTCTACTTAAGAAAATGCTTTACAGCTGGATCTCATGGAGGCATTTCCTCAAGGGAGGCTCCTTTCTTTGTGATAACTCCAGCTTGTGTCAATTTGACACACAAAATCAGCCAGTATAGTCTGCTTCTACAGGCTGAGGCCCCTTTACATGTTCTTGGCATAGTTTTCACCCAAGAAACCTTCCTGCCTTCTGTTACAGTGGCAACTCCTAAATCCTCAATGGTAAACCTCGAAGCCTGGATCTGTCAGGAGAAAACAAGACCTGGATCTGTCAGGATAGAACTAGACTTGGATCTGTCATGATTGATTGAACTAGACCTGGATCTGTCATGATTGATTGAACTAGACCTGAATCTGTCATGATAGAACTAGACCTGGATCTATCATGAGGGAACTAGACTTGGATCTGTCATGATTGATTGAACTAGACCTGGATCTGTCATGATTGATAGAACTAGACCTGGATCTGTCAGGATAGAACTAGACCTGGATCTGTCATGATTGATTGAACTAGACCTGGATCTGTCATGATAGAACTAGACCTGGATCTGTCATGATGGAACTAGACCTGGATCTGTCATGATTGATAGAACTAGACCTGGATCTGTCATGATTGATAGAACTAGACCTGGATCTGTCATGATAGAACTAGACCTGGATCTGTCATGATGGAACTAGACCTGGATCTGTCATGATGGAACTAGACCTGGATCTGTCATGATTGATTGAACTAGACCTGGATCTGTCATGATAGAACTAGACCTGGATCTGTCATGATAGAACTAGACCTGGATCTGTCATGATGGAACTAGACCTGGATCTGTCATGATTGATAGAACTAGACCTGGATCTGTCATGATAGAACTAGACCTGGATCTGTCATGATGGAACTAGACCTGGATCTGTCATGATTGATTGAACTAGACCTGGATCTGTCATGATAGAACTAGACCTGGATCTGTCATGATTGATAGAACTAGACCTGGATCTGTCATGATTGATTGAACTAGACCTGGATCTGTCATGATAGAACTAGACCTGGATCTGTCATGATAGAACTAGACCTGGATCTGTCATGATGGAGCTAGACCTGGATCTGTCATGATTGATAGAACTAGACCTGGATCTGTCATGATAGAACTAGACCTGGATCTGTCATGATAGAACTAGACCTGGATCTGTCATGATTGATTGAACTAGACATGGATCTGTCATGATTGATAGAACTAGACCTGGATCTGTCAGGATAGAACTAGACCTGGATCTGTCAGGATAGAACTAGACCTGGATCTGTCATGATAGAACTAGACCTGGATCTGTCATGATAGAACTAGACCTGGATCTGTCATGATGGAGCTAGACCTGGATCTGTCATGATTGATAGAACTAGACCTGGATCTGTCATGATAGAACTAGACCTGGATCTGTCATGATAGAACTAGACCTGGATCTGTCATGATTGATTGAACTAGACATGGATCTGTCATGATTGATAGAACTAGACCTGGATCTGTCAGGATAGAACTAGACCTGGATCTGTCATGATAGAACTAGACCTGGATCTGTCATGATAGAACTAGACCTGGATCTGTCATGATTGATTGAACTAGACCTGGATCTGTCAGGATAGAACTAGACCTGGATCTGTCATGATAGAACTAGACCTGGATCTGTCATGATTGATTGAACTAGACCTGGATCTGTCATGATTGATAGAACTAGACCTGGATCTGTCATGATGGAACTAGACTTGGATCTGTCATGATTGATTGAACTAGACCTGGATCTGTCATGATTGATAGAACTAGACCTGGATCTGTCACGATAGAACTAAATCTGGTTAGTGCTAGATTCTCTGTGTCAGCCCAAATGTACATTTGAGATCTCCCACCCCGACCCAAGGAAGGTTAACACATGACCAAAAGCACAGCTTTAGAAGGAGGACATTTCTCCTTGGCCTGATGTCCATATATGTCTATATAACAACATACGTATACTGTGAGCTTGCTATGTACTATACATAGTACTAGACCAATACTATAGAAGATGTGGTGGTTTGAATGAAAATGCCCAGGGTTGGGGATTTAGCTCAGTGGTAGAGCACTTGCCTAGCAAGCGCAAGGCCCTGGGTTCGGTCCCCAGCTCTGAAAAAAAAAAGAAAAGAAAAAAAAAAGAAGGCTGAGGCAGGAGGATGGCAACCAATCTGATACCAGCCTAGGGACATAGTGAATGAAAATGCCCCATAGGCTCAAAGGAAGTGGCACTATTGGTGGGTGTGGTCTTGACCGAGGAAATGTGTCACTGGGGGTGGGCTTTGAGGTCTCAGAAGCTCAAGTCAGGCCCAGTGTGGTATTCTCTTCCTGCTGCCTGATGATCCTGATATAGAACTCTCAGCTCTTTCTCCAGCACCACATTTGCCTGCATGCCACCATGTTTCTGGCCATGATGATAAAGGACTAAACCTCTGAAATTGTGAGCTAGCCTCAATTAAATATTTTACTTTATGAGACTTCCTGTGGACATGGTGTCTCTTCACACAATGGAAACCCCAACTAAGACAGAAGTCATGAGAAAACTATGTGCCGGGCACACTGGCTTACACCTGTAATTCCAGCATGTGGGCTGCTGAGGCAGGAGGATTGCCATGATGACAGATGCAGACTAGGCTACATAGTTTTAGGCCAATCTGGACTAGTGGGGGAACTTATCTCAGAAAAATAAAACAAACAAATAAAAACAAAACCCAGAATGTAGAACAACAGGCCCAGAAATAAACCCTCACAGCTACAGCAAAAGTTGTCAAAAACATGCATAGGAAGGAAGACAGTCCTGTCAATAAGTGGTGCCAAGAAAGCTGACTTTCCACTTGGAGAGAAAGAAGCCAGAGGCACAATGCCCAAGTTAAAGATCTTAACATAAGACCCAGAACTCAGAAGCCATTAGGGGGAAATGGAAGGAAAATACTTCAAGTTAGGCACAGGCAGGACTTTCAGGACCCAGATCTGGCAGCATAGAGAATAGTCCCAAGCACTGACAAATGTGATTGCAAATGAAGAAGCCTCTGTACACATAACACAGTCACTAGAGCAAAGAGATGGCTTGGAGAATGGGCTAAAGGATTTACCATCTGTGTGCCAGACAGAGGCTAGTGTCTAGAATAAAGAACATGAAAACCAAAACAAACAAACAAACAAACAAACAAACAAACCCTACAAATTATCTAACCAACAAAAGGGCCAATCAACTGCACAGGTAAGTATTTGAAAAAGTGGTCAGCATCTTTAGCCATTAGGGAAATATAAATTTTTTTAAAAGAATTATTTATTTTATGGATATGAGTATGTGTGTAGCTGTCTTCAGACACACCAGGAGAGGAGATCAGGTCCCATTGAAGATGGTTGTGAGCCACCATGTGGTTGCTGGGAATTGAACTCAGGACCTCTGGAAGAGCAGTCAGTGCTCTTAACCGCTGAGCCATCTCTCCAGCCCCAGGGAAATGTAAATGTTAACTTTGGGGTGTCCTCTCACCTCAGAATGTCTAGGATGAAGAGATGAAGCAGTGAGGAGAAGCGCTATTAGTCACTGTGGGTGAGCAGTCAGGACAGGAACTTGAGCAGGGCAGGAATCTGGAGGCAGGACCTGATGCAGAGGCCATGGAGGGGTGCTGCTTACTGACCTGCTCCTCATAACTTTCTCAGTCTGCTCTCTTAAAGAACCCAGGACCACCAGCCCAGGCACGGCACCACCCACAATGGGCTCTCCCCCACAGATCTCCAGTTGAGAAAATGTCCTACAGCTGGATCTCATGGAGGCATTTTCTCAACTGAGGTTCCCTCCTATGACTCTAGCTTGTGTCAAGTAGACATAGAGCTAGTCAGCACAGGGAGATTGTACGATCAGAACTATTTACTATTCCAAAGGATTATCATTTGCCTGTAGACAACGAGTAGGACCAAGCTTTTCCTTCGAAGCCCATCTCAGGAAGCAGTGGGATAGCAGGGACCAGAGCCGTGAGGAGAGGAAATGACAGGCATATTGAAGGGCTGGAGCAGGAGCTCATCCAAAAGCATCCAATCCAGTCAAACTTAGAAGGAGCAAGGGGGTATGAGAGGATGTTTCTCAGAAGGAAGAAAGGCTAGTCACAAATGAAAAAGCATAAAGCTACAACCCTGGCTGTGAGCATCAGTTCTAAGCTTCTGTGTGCTCTCTTGGGCTGCGCACCACATGTCTTCCCCCTCAGGTAGAGTTCTGCTTCTGAGGTTAGATGCACTTGGAAGGTGGGTCCCAGGTCGCCACCATCTGCTTTGTTTCTGCTGCCAATCAAATGTGCGGACACATTGGACTTCCCTGTAGGAGCACGGCAGCTTCTAGGAGCTAACTCTGCGGGCACTGAATGGCAGAATCGGAGAACAGCAGCTGTTTATCCATGGATCACGGAAGGGTATGCCCTTGAACTCAACAGCCTAGTGGCTGCTCCCCCTGCCGGCCTGCCTAATTACTGCAGAGGTAACAGCTCCCCTGGAGACTTGTTTTGGGAGTCATGGCTCAAGGTCTGCTAAAGAGGACTGACCCCCCCCCCCACCCCCGCCTCGTTCTAAGTGGTTGGGGGTGGGGGCAGAAGGAGAACCGGATAGGGTGGGACCTGGCCCTGCTGCCTGTCTGCCGTAAAGTGGTGGCTAGAGGACGTGGTACCCTCTCCCCTCATCCCTCCCTATCTCCCTGTGGCTGTCAGGGAGAGCTAGCCTGAGGTCAAGAGAGCAGGTGAGCTGGCCCTGCCCCTTGCCCACAGCGTCCCTTAGGAGAGTGGTCCCTGTACCTTGTCTGGGCAGCATAGTAAAGCTGGCCCTGGTGGAGCAGGCACAGGTGAGCCAGGCCCAAAGGTGATTGCATGGGAGGGCTGGCCCTGCCACTTGTCTGATGTAAGGTGGCGTGGATATGGGGTGGGAGGAGGTGATGTCCTCCCCCTTACCCCTTGCCATCTGCAGTAGCCAGGAGAGCCGACCCCGGAATCCTAAGAGTGAGAGGGCTAACCTTGGCCCGTAATTGGCTGTGGCGCTCAGGAGGGAGGGCCCTGAACCTTGACTGGTCAGCATAGTGGAGCTGGCTCTGGAGCTGTGGTTGCTGGAGAGCTGGCCCTGAGGGTATGCGAGCAGGAGCTCTGACCTTGCCTCTTGCCAATGGCAGAATTGGATGGCCTAGATAGAGCAGTGCTGGAGAGCTCGCCCTTGGGGTTCCAATAAGGGAAATCTAGAGGGATGGCCGGGTGACTATACCCAGGACAAGATCAAGGGCTGTGAATTGCCCCACCCCAATATCTATGTCGTCTGCGGTGTTCCTGCGAAAGGGCGGGCCCTGCTGTTCCAAAGCTGCAGGATCTCCATGACACAAGGCAGCAACAGGATAACCATGAGGAGTGGTGATGAGAATCCAATATTGATGGTGTCAGAGATGCCAGGGACCTTGTACCAGACCAAAGACTCATGGCAATGAATATTTGCAAGTGAGGATGTGTGGACAGAGGGATACACTGTGGGACACACTGTGACACACCACAGCTACCATAAGATGTTTTCTAATGCTTTGGTGTGTGTGTGTGTGTGTGTGTGTGTGTGTGTGTGTGTGTGTGTGTGTTTTATTTTGTGGGCGAGGTTGCAAGGGCAAAGGGTGGATATGAGGGGACAGGTAGATGAGTGGGATTGAGGTGCATGATGTGAAACTCACAAAGAATCAATAAAAAGTTTTTTTTAAAATGTTGTCTTAGTTAGGGTTTTACTGCTGTGAACAGACACCACCACCAAAGGACAACATTTCATTGGGAATGGCTTACAGGTTCAGAGGTTCAGTCCATTATCATCAAGGTGGGAACATGGCAGCATCCAGACAGGCATGGTGCAGGAGGAACTGAGAGTTCTACATCTTCATCTGAAGGCTGCTAGCAGAATACTGACTTCCAGGCATCTAGGATGAGGGTCTTAAGCCCACACCTACAGTGACACACCTACTCCAACAAGGCTGCACCTTCTAACCTGGGCCAAGCACACACAAACCATCCCAAATGCCTTTCGACTTTCTAATGATTCTGCAAGCTCCTCATACGTGCATTCGGTTTCTTTTTTCCTGAGAATGTTTTATAACACCTGTTTCCTTCACAAAATTTTCTTTCAACATCTAAAAATGGGCCAGTTGCAGGAGTCAGAAGATTGGCAAACTTTATCAAGAACCAAGATAGAAAATATTTTAGGTTTTAGCCATGTATGATCTATTCTCCTTTCTTCATCTTCCTTCTCTTTTCTCTCTCCCTCTCTTCTTTCTCAATAACTCTTAAAAGTATAAAAACCTAAAACCATCCTGAAAACCTGAATTATCGCAGACCTGTTTGCTGACTCTTGATAGAGTGTACTGGCAGTATGAAGAAATATCAACAAATAAAAGTAAAAGGCTCCAAAGTTCCTCAAACTGAAGTTATGATTGATAATGTTACCCTATGGGTTGGGGATTTAGCTCAGTGGTAGGCCCTGGGTTCCGTCCTCAGCTCCGAGAGAAAAAAACAGTGCCTGCTCACTCTGCAGGGTTCTTCTGAGATAATGTTACCCTATAAAAGAGAGCATCAGGAAACCCTAGGGTCGGCTGATCAGATGGGACAATAGAATTCGGTAAATAAGGAACTGCCCCATGCCTACCCAACTCTGACGTTCAGTCTGGTTGCTCTAAAAATGCAGTGTTAGGGAGATGGCCCAGTTGGTAAGTGTTTGCTGTGGAAGCATGTTGTTGGCTTGAGTTGGGAACCCAAGAATGGTGTAAAAGTCAAAGGACTGTGGTGCTAATGTGGAACTTGACTGGTGAGGAGATAAGGCAGGCAGACGCCTGGAATTCACTCAATTGGCCTAGCTGCATCAGTGAGCTTCGGGTTCAGTGAGAGATTGTCTCCAAAACAGATGCAGAATTTATTGTGTGGGTGAAATTGTGGACTGAGAATTTAACATGTAAATCTAATTGTTATAAGTTTTTGAAACTTTCATTTTACCAGGCCAAAGAGTACAGCGTGTGAAAGAAATGGCTGAGAGGCGGTTGGAGCGTGGAATGAGAACTCACAAGAGCCCACAGAATGAGAGGTGTGTGTGTGCCAGGTGAGGTAACCACCTAGGGGACCAATTGGAGAGGGCGGCTAAAAGGGAGACAGCCGCGAGAGGGTGGCTAGTGGACCCCGTGGCAGAGTAGCAGCCGGACTGAGCGGATCCGGCTCGCGGGAACATTTTAATTTTTACCACAATAGTCGTTGGATTTGGGTTACCTCGAGTGAGTTTCCATCAGAGGGCATGTTGGGAATTTAAATGTAAATCTTCATCAGCCAGCATTCCCAGGAGGCACCTTGGGCTAAGCACTGCAGCACCTGCTAGAAAACAGCCGCCATGATCGTCTCCCGGATGGGGATTAGGGTGGTCTTCTCTCTACTTTTTGTTTGTATTGTTTTGGGTTTGTCACGAGGAGCATAGAGTTGTACTAAGGATTAAACGAAGTAATTAAAATAAAGCACACAGCACCTTCATTGAATCTATTAGTCACACAATAAACTGACCTGTGATATTTTAAACTGACCTGTGATATTTTGTGTGCAGCTCTTTATTTGCTTCCGGTGTGAGGACTGAAGCCATAGCCTCCTGTCTATCAGGCAAACGTTCTGTGACTGAACTTCACTTCCGGTCCTACATTATACTTAGGATTTCAGATACAAAATAGCCACAGGTAAATTTATTGGCTACTTGATAAACATATATGACTTAAAAGGAAAGCATTATGTGTAGATATTATCTAGAAGGATGAAAGTGTGAAGCAGGATTTGAGACCATACACAGTCCTTGATGTTCCTTTTGCTGTTTTATGACCTGTGAAAGTCTTCCTTCTGCTATCGTTTGTCTCCAGTATTGTCCAACGGGACACTTTGTGATAGGGACTGTCTGTATCTAGGCTGTGTGTCCAGTATGGTAGCCACTGCTCATGGGTAGTAATGAATGTCTGAAAGGTGGCAGACACAAACATGGGGGGAGATTTCAGTTTCCATTAGTTTTGTGCTAGACAGTTTCTTAGCGGACACAGGTTAAAGTCATCTGAGAGGAGAGAATCTCAATTTAAAAATGCCATCTTAACAAGCCTGTAGGGTATTTTCTTAATTAGTGGTTGATAGGTGAAGGCCGAGCCCACTGTGGGTGGTGTCATCCCTAGGCTATTGGTCCTGGGTTCCAGAAGAAGCCTTGTGGAGGAAACTGATCAGCAGCATTCTCCAAGGCCTGTGGTTCAACCCCTGCCCCCGGGTTCCAGCCCTGATTGAGCTCCTGCCCTGAATAACTTCCTTCACTGAATAACTAAGATGTGGAATCATAATCCAAATAAACCCTCCCTTTCCCATCTTGTCATGGTGTTAACCACAATAGTAAACCCGACTAAGACAGTTTTTCATTTCATTTGTATATGATAAAGCAGTCTCCTGATGTAGCTGCCTCCTTACCTGGGTCAATGCAGTTTAAAGGCAGTATTGAGCACCGGGAAGAGAACAGAACAAACAAGTCTGCCTTTTCTTGAATTTGGGTTAGTTCCACAGCCCATGACTTTATAATTCCCCGATCTTTACTCCCAAAGCTCATTATAATTAGATGTGTAGGAAAAACAAAATTGGAAGAGCTAATTAAACATAAAAGAGTGTGTATGTGTTGTTAAACAGATGCTAATTTATTTACATATAAAAGTAAAAGGAATTCAGTTGGAAGTTAGGTGCCAAAGAGCTGTGGGAGTCATTGCCGATTGGGTAGTAATTTTAGTAAAGAATCTCGGGAGACAATAGAAGAGGTTATTGTACATCCAGTGTGTGGTCCCCGATCATAAGCCAAGGAAAGTTTCTTGGCAAAAATCTGTCTCAATCACACTCCTGATGTATCAAGAGAGGTACCAAAGTGGCCCCGATACACCCGGACAGCAGAGTCTCAGCTCACAGGAGATTTTATTATTTGGAGGGTCAAGGGGGCTACCTCTGGATTGGGCAGAGATTAAGGTTCTAGCTGGAAAAGAAAGGAGGTGTTTCTCCCCTGGAGAGGGTTAAGGTGTCTTAGTTAGGGTTTTACTGCTATGAATAAACACCATGACCAACGTAACTCTTAGAAGGACAACATTTAATTGGGGCTGGCTTACAGGTTCAGAGGTTCAGTCCATTATCATCAAGGCAGGAGCGTGGCAGCATCCAGGCAGGCATGGGGCTGGAGGAGCTGAGAGCCCTACATCTTCATCTGAAGACTGCTAGGAGAATGCTGCCATCCAGGAAGCTAGGAGGGTTTTAAATCCACACCCACAGTGACACACCTACTCAAACAGGGCCACACCTCCTAATAGTGCCACTCCCCAGTCCAAACATGCAAACCATCAAAGGTGGTTGTCTCTGACTGGCTTGGAAGAAAACGAAGGAGACAGGTAGTGGGCTTTTAGTTAGGTGCCATTTATTGAGGTAACATGCCTTCGGTCACGTAGCCTGGCAGGTCTGAGAAACCATATCAGGACCAACAGATAGTGGCACAAACAATTTCGAAATGCCCTAATGATAAGACACAAGTTTCTTACTGCTGCAGTCCAGGCTGTATGTAAAGGCTAGCTCAGAGTCAGCATCCTGTGTCTGTTGAGTGCTATGTTTGGGATGTGGGCCACCACATCTAGCTGAAGAAATGGATCTTGGTTCTCAGTCTTTCCAGTTCCTTGATTTTTGCTCTTCGGACAATGCCTTAGAGTTTTATTGCTATGCACAGATACCATGACCAATGAAGTCTTATAAAGGACAACATTTAATTGGGGCTGGCTTACAGGTTCAGAGGTTCAGTCCATTATCATCAAGGCAGGAGCATGGCAGCATCCAGGCAGGTATGGTGCAGGAGGAGTTGAGTTTTAAATCCTCACCGGAAGGAAGCCAGGAGCAGACTGAGCATCCTCAGGCAGCTAGGAGGAGCGTCTCCAAGCCCACTCCACAGTGACACACCTCCTCCAACAAGGCCACACCTTCTAATAGTGCCACTCCCTGGGTCAAGCATATGCAAATCTTCACAGACAAAATACTTGGATGTTCAGAGCGTCCCCGTACCCCTGAGTTCAGAGGGTGCTGAGCTTACCCATCTTGACCTGTAGGAATGTCAGTGAAGCATGAAGCACTTGGTCTGTCTACAGTGAGTGGTCTCCCAACAACAGTCTGTCTATTGATAGTATTAACTTCATAAACGGATCAGAAAAGGGGAAGTAAATCTAAGTAACAATTAAATATATAATTGTTACAGAAGAAAATCATTGTTATGCTCCTTAAGCCAAAGACTGAATGTCTCACCCCATTTTTAGCAATATTTTTATTCATTGAAAATTTCATACATTATTAACAATGCATATTAAGCTTATCCATCTGTTCACCTCCAACTCCCCCAAGTACTCTGTACTCCATCTCCCTCCCAACTTCATGTGCTTTTTTAACTGTAATTCCTTGAGTCCAATTAATGGAGCCCATAAATGCATGGGTGTGTGCCCATCCGCCGGGACACGAGCCACCAGCAGCCACACTCTGAGAGAAGGAATGTTCCTTCATCTCATGAATGTGGAACCTGGAGTGGGTTCCCTCATCTATGCTGGAATTTTGACCATCCTCACTTTTAATGTCCCCTTTCAGTCAATATGATTTGCTCCACCTAAAGTGGTTATGTCACCACACTTACTATCCCTCTGGGAATTCTCCACATCCCCCGAGGAGCAACATCAAGTCAGCAGATTTGAGCAGAATTGTTCTTTTGGACTGAATAGGGGAGATTTTGGTTGAAACGCAACAGCAGCCTTTTTTATTAATAAAACAGCGACTGCAGGAGCCATTAAAGGCTTCTGTATCCGGTGGTAGCTCGGGATGCTGGGTAATTCTCTGTTAATGATGTTGTTTGTGCTAGCCAGTCTCCAGGAGGACCCCAGCGATGCTTGCCTCCTCTCATTCATGTCCTCCTGTACAGATTAAAGGGAGGCTGGCCCGAAGTGCGAAAGAGAGATCAACTCCAAGCACAAGCGACGAGAAGCATTGTGGCTCATGCCTTGTCTTGTATTAATCACTAGCCCCAGCCTGAGCCAGCAGCCATGCTGTGAAGGGATTCAAGCAGCTGGTGGAGACGCCTGTGTGGCAGCAGTCTGCTAGCTCACCAGCATGTGGCAGAGTCACCTTGGAAGGAGAGTCTATGTCTCCAGGAGGTTTTCAGCTGACTTGTGCTCTCATGGTTGCTGGACTGGAGGGTGTGAGAGGCTGAGTCACAGTTGCCTAGTGGAGCCATTTTTTTTTTCCGGAGCTGGGGACCGAACCCAGGGCCTTGCGCTTCCTAGGCAAGCGCTCTACCACTGAGCTAAATCCCCAACCCCATTAGTGGAGCCATTTTTAATTTCCCAGGTTCACTAAAATGTTGAGAGACACTAATTTTTATTGTCCTTGGAGGAGTTATTTTATATGAAGCAATAGATATCGGGGGGTATTTTATAGGGGGTTATTTTACTAGGTATTTAACATTTATCTCTTCTGCTAGAATATTTGGTTTACAGGCCAAATGTGTGACCAATAAAGGCAACTTCTTGCCTTACAACTTTAATGTTCAATATATCATTACCTTTCATGTCATTAAGTCTACATATTTTCTTATAACCTTCTCACAAAACAAGGAGAATTGCCAACCTCAAATGTAAAGAACATAGATTCAGTCCACCGTACTTTTTTGAGACTGTATCGGAGTTCTCCAGGGGCGCCAGAGATGAGGGCCACGGTAAGTTAAACACAGCCAGTCACCTAACACCAAAGCAAGTAGCAGAAGTGATTTCATCCGTGGCCTACAAAACGAATGAGACGGGCTGAGGACGTGGAAGACAGAGCTGTGCTCAGTGTGGTGCCACTCTGACTGGACAGCTCGCGGTCCCACTCTGACTGGACAGCTCGCGATCGGCTCTCAGGTTGGTATGAAGAGGCAGGGTGTGAGGGCACTCACTGGATCTGCCCGTGGTACACTCAAAGAATAATAAGCCCAGGTGTGCGCGTGCGCGCGCACGCGCACACACACACACACACACACACACACACACACACACACACTCATAAATAAAACAAATACAATTTCAAGAGAACAAAGAAGGGGCCATATTTCTATTTCAACTCATGTTCCAGTGCTACATGGACACGGCCCTTTGTCTGCATGTCACTGGCCATGGAATCTGTCACAGACCAAGAGAACATAGCGGGGAGCCCAGAGGCAATCCTCTGAACGCCTGGTCTTTAATCTG
Organism: Rattus norvegicus; assembly: GCF_021556685.1. Classification (NCBI taxonomy): domain Eukaryota; kingdom Metazoa; phylum Chordata; class Mammalia; order Rodentia; family Muridae; genus Rattus; species Rattus norvegicus. The sequence goes on from NC_141540.1 coordinate 66,978,625, forward strand.
AAAGGCGATTCGTTCTTTGGTGAGTTCACACCTGTTTATAGTGTATTTAGATGGTATCCGTGCCTATTCCTCCTTCCAACTCCTCCTGGACCCTGTCCCCCACGATCCCTCCTAACTTCACATCCTTTTCCTTCATTTATCTTTGTAACCCCCTGGCCACAGCGTTGGCCCATCTGCTGGAGCTTAAGAAAAGTGTCATAGGTCGCATGGCTGAGGAAAACTAACTTTCCCTTTCCCAGCAGTGACTGCCAGGAGCGCCTCATGAGCCTCTCTCCATCCATGCTGGAATGTGGACTGGCTTGATCTAGTGAAGGTCTCAGGTAGACACAACCAGAGCTGCTGTGAGTCCATAGGTGCTGTCAACAGCCATGCCATGGTCAGAGGACACAATTTTGCAGCAATCCTTCCGGTTCTTGGCTCTTTCTGCTCCCTTGTCCGAGGTGGTGGGAAGGAATGCGATACAGATGTCCACTTTTGGCTCAGCACTCCGCAGACACTCTTTCTTTTCACCAGTTGGGATCTTGGCATTAACCGTCATCCCTGGAAAGAATGGCAGCAGGTTCTCCCCTAATGCCTAAGTCTGTTAGTCTTGCATAAGAACATAAACAGGCAGTCAGGTGTGGGTGGATCTTTAACCTTTAACCTTTGACCTTTAACCTCAGCACCCAGGAGGCAAAGGCAGGTGGATCTTTGAGTTTGAGGCTAGCCTGATCTACAGAACAAGTTCCAGAACAGCCAGGGCTAAATGGAGAAACCTGGTCTCAACACCCAACCCAAACAAGCAACAAAATTGTTGTGTTAAATAAAGGATGGGGACAAGGCAACCAAGATATAGGCTGGGGGCTATTAGTTTGGGTGGTGGAACCCACCAGGATCCACACCAGAAGATTTCTACAATAGAATGGTTGGTGAATTTAGAATGCTAGGTTCCGAGCCTAGCAATTATGTTATCTGTTCATTCTAAGCTAAGATTGGTGTTTTCCACCTCGAGGCAATTCAACTGAGCTCCAGGGAAAGATCTTTGAACAAAGAAGAGAAGAGAAAGGAGGGTCTAAAATAGATCACAAACCCTTGGACTTCAAATTAATACGTGAGACTTGGAGAGAAGTGAAAGGAAGAACCATAGTTGTTCATGTGTCCAAGAGATCAAGTATATTCTTCTTTCTTACCTTCAAGACAATGAGAGGCACCAAAACCCACCAATAATTGTAACTACCACCCCTCATCAAAGAAGCTTCTCTTTACAGCAAGTAGACAGCATCACAGAAAACTACAACCGAACACAGTGCTGAGATGAAGAAATCTCAGGGAGCTCAAGCTCAGGGGGGTCTATTTACATCACAGTCCCTGTATTGAGAGCTCGGGGACCAACTCAGAAGAGGTAGAAGAAGAATTCTAAGAGCCAGAATATCAGGAAGTCTGTGGGGAAACAGTCTCCCCGGTGGCTGCAGAAAAACAGAGCAACAGCAATAGCAATGGAGGTGTTGCTCTAAAAGAGGGGGATTTTGCTAGGTCCTGCTTTTAGATAAACACTATAGGCAGTGATTTAAGGCCAGCGGAGGAGGAGGAAGAGGAGGAGGGGGAGGAGGAGGAGGAAGAGGAGGAGGGAGGACTGGAGGAGCCAGATGAATGAAGGACATGAGAACATGGCCCACAGAATCAACTGACCGGAACTCAAGTGGGCTCACAGAGATCAGAGAGCTTGTGTGGGACTGGCCCAGGCCCTCTACATATGTCATGGTTATATAGCTCAGTGTTCTTGTGGGATTCCTAAAAGCGGGAGCAGAGGCTGTCTCTGACTCTTCTGCCTGTTTTTGGGACTGGGTTGCCTTGTCCAGTCTTGAATTGAGAATCTGTGCCTGGTCTTACTGTAGCTTGTTAGGCCATGTTTGATTGATGTCCCTGGAAGGCCTGCTCTTTTCTGAAGGGAGGTGAAGAGTAGGAGTGTTTCCCAGGGAAAGAGCAGGGGGGAGATTAGGGGGAGGGGAGAGAGGGGGAACTTCGGTCAGGATGTAATATATGAGAGAAGAATAAACATAAAGGACAAAAAGATAGCCTAGGGCTATGTTTGTGTCTGTGTGTATGTTTGTGCATACATATATCAATAATATAAACACAAACACACATACATACACACATCACCATATGTATGTAATGAATGTAATCAAAGAAAAAGAGGCTATCAACCTGAAAGTGGGGGAAAATAGAGAGGTTCAAGAGAAGACAGCTAGGAGGAGCTAAGGGAAGAAAGAAGGGGGAATGTGAAGTAATTCTATTTCAAATGAGAACATTCTTAAAAACCCTTTAAAAATATATACCCTTAGTTTTAAAGTATTTTCATGACACAACACAAAGTCTCACCCTGTTTCTGAGAAGTATTCCCTAAGTTGGGCAAAGCCTGCTTTGACTTAGGAGCTGCATAGTCTTTGAGGTATGGTGTGGGAGGTGGTGGGGGAGGGGTGCAAACAGGCCCCGCCCAGCATGGGCAACCATATCTTTATGATCAAAGAGCCTAAGAAATTGCCACTCTGGAGACTTTCTTGGAGGTGCACACTGAGTTTGGAGATGCCGAAGGGCCGATACCTCTGGGATGTACAAGAATATGTTATATACATTGGTAACCTGTTTCACATCCTTTAGAGTGCAAGGATACAAGTTAGTGGAATATTACCAGTGCAGTCACTAGATGATCAAAGCCCAGAAAAGTCTGACCTAAATAAAGTTTCCTAATTCAAAATCTGAGTTTTCTTACTGAGGAAAAACAGTCAATCGTGTACTGTGGGGCATTTTTACAGCCCCAAACGCTATAGACTGTGAGAGGGGTGTCGAGAGCTTAAAGTGAGATGTTGTGGTGAATTTTGTCTCATGAAAAAGAAAAGAAGAGAGAAGGTGTGATTGGCTTACTTTAAAGACTGTGTTTAGTTTAAATATTTCATACAATTAAAACTATCTTTATTACTCATTACCAAATATATAAAGTCTCAAAGTATTTCCTGAAAAAAAAAAAAAAACCCAAAAAACTAGGAAGCACCATCCCATGCTAACTCCAGCTACTTTCTCACCCCAGCGGTCTTGGGTCTTGTTGCCTCCAAGGCTAGCCCCATGCAGCGACCGCCCATCTCACGGTTACGTGTCACAAGTCCCTGTAACCCAGTAAAATCAAAACTCTAGACGCTTGTAATTTATCAGTCAGATTTATATCAGTAAATTCTCAACTCACAAACTATTTACACAATAAACCCAGAGCCAATTGATATTGATGTAAGCCGCCCACTTAGCTTGGACAAGTTGTCCTGTAATAACCCACCCCTTACATGATATCCATAGCCACCTGTGGCTATTTAAAGTCACATGGATCTGGGTCAATCTCCTCTTCCTCCCTCTTCCTTCCTTCCTCTATCTCCTCTGCCTCTCCAAAACTCTCGGCCCGCCCTCCTTTTCTACTGTCCAATCATAGGCTCCACCCTTGTCTTTCACCTGCCCTCGCCGGCTTACAGACAGCCATCTACACAAAATTACCAAAACCAAAACTGTTGTGTTTTATAAAGAAGAAGAAGAAGAAGCGGGGGGGGGGGGGGGATATGTTTGGTAGAGGTGAAGTGCGGTGCTGGAGGTGGTGGGGGAGGGGATGCTTCTGCAGGCCCATGCTGAGATATCCCTTCCCCCTGAGGTACCAGGCACATGACTGCTGTAGTACAGAATAGAGTTTATTTAGGGTGTGGGGAGGGGAGTTGAGGGAAGAGGGGGGTTGGGGGAAGGAGGAGTAGAGGCCGGCCATGAACAAGTGGGGGGAGAGGGGAATGGGGAGAAAAGGGACAGAGAGAATAAGAGGGTAAGAGAGTAAGGAGGGGTCAAGCAGTCCCTGGCAATGGTAACTGTGGGGCAGAGCCTAGAAGAAATGCTAACAAAAACAAAACAAAACAAAACGAAAACAAACAAAACAAAACAAAATAAACAAAAACCAAAACAGACAAAAAAACAAAACAAAACAAAACAAAAGAAGAACTTTAAAACATGCAGGGATGGGAAACAATGGTTTCTTCAGTAAATGGCATTGGAAAAAGTAAATATGTAAACATCAATCATAGCCTTCTCTAACATCATATTAGAAATTAACTTGAACCGGGTTAAAGACGTACTTGTGAAACTGAAAGCTGTGAAACTCCCCGCAGAAAGCAGAGGGACACTAATGGGAGGAGAAGCCCTTGGTCCTGCCAAGGCTGGACCCCCCCCCCCCCCCCCAGTGCAGGGGAATGTCAGGGGGGATGGTTGGGGAGGGGAACAGCCTTATAGAAGAAGGGGAGGGGGATGGGATAGGGGGCTTATGGCCAGGAAACTGGGAAAGGGAATAACATTTGAAATGTAAATAAAAAAAATCCAATTTAAAAAAAGAAAAGAAAAGAGAAGAAAAGAAAAGAAAGCTGAGGGGAAGGTCCCTGACATTGGTCTTTGACATGGCTCAATGACAGTCAGTCACCCACAAAGCCAATGACTTTGTTTCAGTGAGGACATCAAAAGAGTGGGTAAGGGGTTGGGGATTTAGCTCAGTGGTAGAGCGCTTGCCTAGGAAGCACAAGGCCCTGGGTTCGGTCCCCAGCTCCGAAAAAAAAAAAAAAGAACCAAAAGAAAAAAAAAGAGTGGGTAACAATGGCAAAAATAAGCAAACAGACTTATCGAACTAGAAAGCTTCTGCACAGCCATGAAAACAATCATCAAAACAAAAAAAGCAACCCTCGGAAAGTATTTGCAAGCCCTGTATCTGATCTGATTAATAGATGAAATATGTAAACAGTCATGCACTCAACAGCAAAAAGCAATTTGATTTTCAAATGGGTGAAGGATCTTAGTGTGATGACCAGGACGTCTGAGCAAACAGGAGAATTTCAGGGAGCTGCCCCTGAAGCTTTAACCCGAGTTACAAAGTAAGAGTCTGTCAGAGAAGTGGTTGAGGGTCAGGGAGAGAACTCAATAGACACTCTTCCAAAGAAGACAATCGGACAAGTATATTTAGTGTGCTCAACATAAAAGCCATGCAAGGTGGGCTGGAGAGGTGGATCAGTGGTTAGGAGCACTTGCTTCTCTTACAGAGGACCCAGGTTTGTTTGTCTCACAACCATCTGTGTGATGGTTTGTATATACTCGGCCCAGGGATTGGCACTATTAGAAGGTGTGGCCCCGTTGGGGTGGGTGTGTCACTGTGGGTGTGGGCTTTAAGACCCTCATTCTAGATGCTTAGAAGCCAGTGTTCTGCGAGCAGCCTTTAGATGAAGATCCAGAACTCTCAGCTCCTCCTGCGCCATGACTGCCTGGATGCTGCCATGTTCCCACCTTGATGATAATGGACTGAACTTCTGAACCTCTAAGCCAGCCCCAATTAAATGTTGTCCTTATAAGAGTTGCTTTGGTCACAGTGTCTGTTCACAGCAGTAAAGCCTTAGCTAAGACAATCTGTAAGCCCAGTTCTGGAGAACCAAATGTTCTTTTCTGGCTTTTGGATACTAGGCATGGACATGGTACTCAGGCATACATATAAGCAAACATTCATAAAAAGAATAATATAGAAGAACACTCATACACACAAGATAAAAATATGAACTATTATCTCATGTGTCAGAGTTGTCATTATTAAAAGGACAAGTGATAATGAGTATTGAGAGAAGGGAACCCCAGCCCCGCTAGAGAAAGCATAAAGTACTACAGCCGTGATAGAAGATCGTGTAGAATTTCTAAAACATTAGCAATCAGACTACCATACGGTTCAGCTGTCCCATTTCTGGGCACACATCCACAGGAAGCCAGCGACTTTGATACCCGTAACCCTGTGCCCTCCGTAGCATTATTTACCATAGCCAAGACAAAGGAACAACATAAATGCACAGTCACGAATGAACAGGGAAGGATACTGTGGTGCAGTCACACAATGGGATATTAGTCATTAAAAGGAAACCTGGCCACCTGTGCGGCCGCTTGATGAACCTGTAAGAGGACAAGCTATGTAACGTAAGCCAGGAATAGGAAGGTAAGTACTGTATCATCTCATTTGCATGGACAATCTAAAACAGGTGAACTTCAAGAAACAGCAGAATGGAAATTACAAGCGGTCAGAGGTTGGGAGGAGTGGTCACATTGGATAAAGGGTAGAAGCTTTCACTCATAAGACGAGTAATATTCTGCTTGCTCTGATCTAATGCACTGGGTGCTGTTTACACACTCAACACTGTAGCGAATGTACACCCGCATATTGATATAGGTCCCTCTATTTGTAATCTAGAGATGTCAAGCCAGGTTATATTCCCATCCGCAGCACATAGTAAGAGTACCTGCACGGTATATTTAGCATATGTACCTGCACAGTATAGTTAGCATCCCTTGAAAACTAGTTTGGGGAGTGTGCACACAGGGTTGAGAGGTGGCTCGGTCCATAAAGCAACTGCTATGCAAGTGTAAGGACCTAAAATCAGATCCCCACAAAAGCTGGACTTGGGGCAAATGTTTAAATCTGGGCTGTGGGTGGGCAAAGACAGGTGGATCCCTAAAGCTCATAGGCTAGTTAACTAAACAGTCTGTGTGCTCTAGGTTCAACGAGAGATCCTGTGTCAAAGACTAAGGGAGGGAAACATTAAGGAAGACCTGAAATAATATCTGGTCTCTATGTGAAAGCACACACGGGTATGTGTACTCTAACACACCTGCCCACACTCATGTGAACATATGCCCCTACGAAAAAACATAACAATATTTTAAACTTATTTTGGGCCTGGGCATCATTGACACATAGTAGGCAGAGGCCTCAGACTGTTCAAGGCCAACTCTGTCTACACAGTCCCTTCCGCAAAAAGAAGTTTCACTTCCTAAGGAATATAGTAGCTTAGCTTGCATTTCTTCAAATGGTTCAATTGGGCATAGAAATTGCGTTTTATATTTCTCTTGAGACTTTCAAACACTTATTTGTTTTTGTGTGAGTATACCTGTGTGCTCATGTGGAAGTCAGGAGACAACTTGCAGGACTCAGTACTCCTTACATGGGTTTCCAGGATCTGACTCTGGGCCTCAGGCTTGGCAGCAAGTGCCCTTCCCTGCATAGCCATCGCAGCAGATCCATAACCTCTTGTTTTTATTGGTTAGAAAAGGATCTTGGTCCACCAAAACTTAAAACATTAGCCCTTTATCTGGCATATCTTGTAAATATTTTTCCTAGGTTTGCACCATGTTCTCTTGATAGGTGAGAAGGATTGTTAGGGGCTGGGAAGAAAGTTGAAGGGAGGAAGTTGGAGAGGGGAGTGTGAGAGAGGGGGCATCGCCTTCTAGTCACTCGCCTTGAGGGACTAATTGAAGATCAACTTCGATGCACCGGAAAATAAACTTTTTGCTTTTGCATCAAAGAGGGGGAGAGGGCAGGAGATGGACATGGTCAAAGCATGATACATTCATGTGTGGAAATATCCCAGTGAAGCTCTCTAATTTGTATATTTATATGTCAAATACTTTAAAGGAGTGTGCATACATGTGAGCTGAGGTGGTTTGGTGTTCTTAAATGTCAAACTTGTGAAGAATCTTCATGACAAAAAGCACCGATTGATGTGAATTTATTCCTGACTCTGAGAAGCTGCAAGGAAGAAACTTCACGGAGTTTGAGATGGAAGAATCTTCTAGCTGTGGAAGCTGACCGACCCCACACAGATCTGACTTGGCCAAGTATGTTTACTGATGGCATGTGTCGGTTTGAAAACTAGGCGACTAGCCATGAACTCCTCTCAGGCTTCTATCTAATAACCTCGGTGGGTTGGTGTAAAGGCTGAAAAGGCCTTGGGCTGTGATGGCCACGCAAGAACTGACGTCAAGTCCGCGTGACGTCATCTGAGCTAAGGCGATGGCCGCTTAGGGGCCTCTGGAGGGTAGGAGACGTCACGAGGCGTGGAGGTGACCAGCTTCGGGATCCGCTGCTGGTCTCTGGCTCCCGCGGCCTCGAGATCCTAGGCTCAGGAGCCTTCTAGACCCTCCGCCTTCGCCACGCCCTCTGCGAGCCTCTGGAGCTACCCGCCGCCAGCTAGCTCACCCGCCCCGCCGCGGGCACGCGCACGCACGCAGCCGCGCACGCGCGTCCCCTCGGAACCCGGAAGTGCGAGCGGAGCCACGTGGGTGGAGCTGGCGCGCAGGTCGCATGGGGGAGTCTATCCCACTAGCCGCCCCGGTGCCGGTGGAACAGGCGGTGCTGGAGACGTTCTTCTCTCACCTGGGTATCTTCTCTTACGACAAGGCCAAGGACAATGTGGAGAAGGAACGAGAGGCCAACAAGAGCGCGGGGGGCAGCTGGCTGTCCCTGCTGGCGGCCTTGGCGCACCTGGCCGCGGCCGAGAAGGTCTATCACAGCCTCACCTACCTGGGGCAGAAACTAGGTACCTCCGCCCCGCCCCTGTCCCTGAGGAGGAAGGAGAGGGTGTGCACTCCCCGGTCTGCCTTGGTCTGGGTGCCCTGTCACTCTCGGCGGCCGGCTCCACTCTGCCCAGGTCTCCTCCCACCGGTCCCCCTCCTTCCCTAGTCTGCCGCAAGCCCCGCCCACCGGCCTTTGCCATCGCTGCCTAGGTGGAATGGGCGGATGCCTTTTGCAGGGCATGCTCCAAACCCCGTGGGTTTACGATTTTGCACCGTGCATGGATTGGTTTCATAATTGACAAGTTAACTAAGTTCTATGTCCCCGTTCCAATTCACTAGTTAGATCTCACAGCGGCCTGAGGAGCAAAACCATGCGGTGGAACCTAGGTGTGTTAATAAATAATTTCATCTGGCTTCTTATACAGAGGGGAGTCCGATGCCCTCTTCAGTCCTTCAGTGCATGTTAAGTGAATGAAGGAATGAGTGGATCCTGGGGCAGGAAAGGCAAAACCTTAACTGGAGAAGAGTTAAGGGAGGGGATGGTAAACACCGCTAGCCCTCATGTAAATTTTAACCCTGAAAATAAGATGCAGAAACTCTTAACTGATCATCACTACGAGAACCATCCGTTTTTAGTTGATAAGTAATGCATAAAAGTCAAGGGCTATTGCATTCAAAGCGTTACTTTTAATAATAATGGCAAGTGAGAGCGGACTACCAGAGAATTGGGGTGGGTAGTCCAATACTTTGTTTTCTTCTTGACCCTTTAGTTGTTGAAAGTTTGAGGGCCTTTCATGAATGAAGGATTCACGTCTCTGGCATAAAAGAGAGCATACATTACATATAGAGTTGATCACCTTCTGTTGCAGTTAGCTTACTGAATACTGAGCGTTTGGTAAACACTCCAGGGTAAGGGCTTTCTGAGATCATAAGGTCTGTAGCTTCTCAAATAATTGCTACTTAGTTATTGGTAAAAAGTGGTCAGAGGTTTCACTCTTGGTATATTTTTCTCTCTACAGTGTTACTGCAGCACAAATGTGCATTTGCTATTACAGTGCTGCAATCCTATTTTCTACAGTGTAGTGAACTGGGTATGCATTTATGGGAGGTGGTAGGTCTCAAAACTGAACGCCTGTCTTGAGTTATCAGATTGAGTGTATACATAGCCTTTATTCAAAGCATGTACATATATTATAATTTATATGATGCATATTCATGTATGTCTGTGATGTGTGTGTGTGTGTGTGTGTGTGTGTGTGTGTATGAAAATTGGCTATGTTCTAGCTGTAATATTGACAGTGGATAATATTCTGGTAGTTTAGAATGGTTTGGGCTTCCTGCCTATGAAAAGTGATGATTGACCCAAATGCCATAATTCTTAACTTTTTTCGTTGTTTGAGATCATCCATAGGGATTTGATAAAAGCTGTAGCGTTAACTTCTCTACCCACCCCTGATATATATGTACATATTATTGTATATATAACCAGATGTAGAGAATGAGGAAGGTCAATTGGGTTTCCTAAAGGATATTTGTGAATTCCAGTGGTAAATAAATACATAAATACATAAATCTGCACTGAGTTTGAATTGTATGCACCAGGATTTTGTATAAAAAGAACTGGCCACCAAGTTTACAAACATGTAGAAGTCCTTTACTGACTCTGACTTGGCCTCTGTGAAGCGGCCCTTGTGTAAATAAAGTGCCGAGTTCTGCTTGAACCTCAGGTGTCTCATAGGTGAGCCTATGTATCAGTTCATACTGGGAAACATGACTCAGGGCTCCAGGGCTGATCTCCCTTCTGAGGAAATGTTCTAAAAAAGACACGTTTTAGTGCTTTGTAACATAAATGCTCGGGTAATAGTATAGGTGAGTTCCAGAATTTAAAATTTAACGTCTTTGTGCTTGTATATTGGTACATATGATTACCAGAGAATGAAAAAAAAATTGTTATTTAAAGCACTACCATGTTTTTTTGGAATTCATGTGGTATTCTTTGTGAAGCAAAATGAAACAATTACGCATACTCTTTAAATCTTTTTGAAGCATTGCTTGGGCATGGTGGTACATGCCTTCAGTCTGCCCGCTCAGGAGCCAGAGGCAGGTGTGAGTTTGAGGCCAATCTGGTCTACATAGCAAGCTCTAAGCCAGCTGGGGTTGCATGGTGAGACAAGGGAACATGGTTGGAGATGTCTGTAGAGGTTTTTTGAAGTTATAATTGACAAAAATTGTATGTACTTGGAATATCCAACTTGATGTTTCTCTCTGCATTATGAAATGACCACCAGGAGCAAGGGAATTGATGACTCCCACCACCTCACTCTTTCCGCAGTGAGAACACTTAAGGCCTACAGGCTTAGCACATTTCAAGTGAGTCTAAACTGTCGTGGTACAATGAGCTTGAAATCTCCAATGCTCCTGAGGCCGGAGCAGGAGGATGGGGAGTTATTAGGTCAGTCTGTGTTACAAAGTGAGACCTTGTCTCAAAAGAAAAAAAAAAGTCTTTTGACCTCTGTCTGAGGCAGTAGCAGCTGGTCTTGATTAAAAATGCAAGCACAGGCTTTCAAACAAAGGACAGACCTGACAGGGTCGATCTGTCAGTGTCCTGGCTCTGTCCCTGAAACACTGGGTGTGACTTTTATCTTGGCCCCTTCTTTGTGCTTTGAGGGCAGAAAAACCACCAGTTTGGGGAAAGACTGCGGTTAAACCGTGCTGAGTGGCAGCAGTGTGGGATCTGAGACTGTCATACCTGTCTGCCCTTTGATTCATTACAGGGACACTTCCCCACCTCCTGATTGATAAACCTTGGCATACTTGGAGTGACTTAGGAATGGATGTTTAAAAGTTATTACAAAGAAGTCGTATGTTAAAATGCTTAAGATGCTTAACATGTTCTTTATGCTTGAAATTTTATGAGGTAAAAGGTGGAAACTTTGGAGAAATAACAGTCACTGATAACTAGAACATTCTGGGAAAAAAATCCAAAACATCATAATTTGTAAATTGAAAATACTGGAAAAGAAAATAAGATGGGCGTTTCTGATGGCTTCCCAGGATGAAGGAAGACCGATCCTCATTGGGTACTAGAAGCGGGGCACTGTCTCGTTGGGTACTAGAAGGCAGGGTAGTCAAGAGATAGGGTGTTTTGCTGAAAGCTCTGAGAAAAGAGACAGAATTAAAAGTGAGGCATTGGTGATCTTTCTTCTATGTATTAGTTTCATCTACTGGTGATAGGTATTGATTGATAAACTTTTAAAGGTATCATTTGAATTTTGTTGTATTTCTGTTCGCTTGTGATCTGATGAAGTCAGACATTACTTTTTTCAATGCAGAGTTCAAGTTTCTGCCCTGGCCACACCCCTTTTTAACAGTGGAAGCCAGTAAACAATGCGGTCCCCCATCCTTCCTTCCACTGAAGCATTCTGAGCTTAACAGAAAATCTCCAAGGTCTTTGTACATTTGTAGAAATCACCGTTGTAAGCACTCATTTCTTTTCGTTGTGCTAAAGCCTTGCATCAGGCTCTTTGATTCGAGACCCAATGCTTAGGAAAATATCCTTGAAACTGACTGTGATTAGAAATGTCATGCTCAGCTTCAAGACTAGTGATTACCCATCCGTTTGGTCCTTGTGACTGTTGTCAAGGATGTAATTGCTCTGATTCTTTTGCAGAGTGTTTTTTGTTTTTGTTTTGTTTCATTTTGTTTTGTGTTGGAGCAATAGGTATTTATAATTCGTTCTTGGTCTTAATAATTCACAGTGTGGTGTGCTTGTATTGTCAACCCTGTGAAGAGCACTGCACACACACCCCTCCCCTGAGACCCCATTCTCATTTCCTGGCAAGGCCTGAAGATAAGATTCAAGGGTGATGCCTCTCTGAAGAAGAAACAAAGTACCTGGGCTGCCAGGCCTAACTGAAGTGCTATAATCCACGGGTTCTCTGTTTTAAAAAGGAGAGGTTTTTTTTTCCCCTTAGATCCAAGTTTTATGTTATATGTAAAGTAACTTTTATTCACCTGTTGTAGTTGTCATCTCTGAGGATTATTCACTTTGTCTGTCTGCTAACCTAGGCCTAGCCCTGGAAGCTTCTGGCCTTCCCACAATCTTATCCAGGCCTAGAATGTTTTCAGCCTCTGAGTCTCACTGCTGAATCAGCTCACCCTTTCTAGCTCTTTCTGAACTCTGGCTGGCTGGTCAACTTAGCTGTCCTGGCTCCAACTCCTCCCCAAGGTGACTGATTCAGTCTGGCTTCTCTATCAGCCTCTGCCATTTCACTTTGCTTGGTCTCAGACTAACTCTGGCAATCTGTTCTGGCTCCTCCTCACTCTCTGGCTCGTTCTGGCTTCACCTGGGTCTGACTTGTTCTCTCTGTAACCTATCTCTGTACAACTGTCCCAGTAAACTGCCTCCTACCTCCTTTCTCTGTGCTGCTCTGTAAAACTCTCTTGGTAAAACTGCTTCCTCTCCCTTTTTTCTTTCTCTCTGCCCTGCTCCTTCAGTCGCTCCCCTTTCCTCTCTCTTCTTGTGAAAGATGAGCATATCCTGTTCTGACAAATCCTTCTCTCATTCATCACTTTGTCTGCCACTCAATTAGACATCACTTTCAAACATGGCTGCTACCTTCTACCTTTACCTTCATTGTTTAGGATTAAAGGCATGTACTGAGGGCATGTCTGTATTCCAGCCAGAGGATTTAAAGATGTATACTAAGGGCTAAGCCACACCATGACACAGTCTTGGGGTTCACAGTGCGATCAAGTATCCTGGAACAGTTATATGCTAGGGTAATGATGTTCTAAAGTAATTTTGAATGTGGAGTTGGGGGAAATTGAAACGTGAGTAAGAGAACCCCAGGTCCATCGCTACATGGATGACTTTGTGGCCAGTGCTCATTTGACTTGTTCCTCGGAGCACATGGCAGCCAGGAGCTCGGTGGACTCCACGGGCTCTAGTTTTTTTCAAGTGGGTGTTGGGAGGCGCCAGGTCCTTTTGGCTCCTCCTCCTTACCTGTCATCTGCTTATGCCATCTGCTTCCCAGGGGGACAGTCCTTCTTCAGCAGGAAAGACTCCGTTCGCACCATCTACACGTCCCTACATAACGAACTGAAGAAGGTGGTGGCCGGCCGAGGCGCCCCGGGTGGAACGGCTCCTCACGTGGAGGAGCTTCTCCCCCACCTGTCAGAGCAGCTCTGTTTCTTTGTTCAGGCCCGGATGGAGATCGCAGACTTCTACGAGAAGATGTACGCCCTCAGCACCCAGAAGTTCATCAACACTGAAGAGCTGGTCAGCACCCTGGACACCATCCTCAAGAAGTACAGCTCTAGGTGAGTGCACAGGAGAGCACAACGGCCTGCCAGCCACACGGGCTCTTGTTTTCCCTCACTCTTAGGAAGCTCTCCCCAGACAGCAGGCGTACGCTTGGCTCTTTGGGTTTAGTTGATGGTGCTGGATGGATGCTTCCAAAAGTCATCAGGAAAAGCAGAATTCACACAATAGAACAGTTGCACAGGGCCCGGGGAGATGGCTCAGTGGATAAGAGCGTCTGCTCTGCAAGCACGAAGCCCTGACTCTGTAGCCATGTAGGCTGGGTGCCACTTGTGTGCCTGTAACACCAGCACTAAGTAAAGATGTCGTAGACAGGAAGACGGTTGATGATCAGCAAGAGATCCCGTGTCCACTGAACAGGGCCGAGAGAGATATAAGCAGGGTGCCTGATGTCATCCCCTGGCCCCTGCACCAAGGCACACGCACCTGCGTGCACACATACAGCTGTATAGAGAGCAGTGTGACCAACCAGCCAGTAGCCTAATAAATGCTCTCTTCAGAGAGACAACCTGGGAGTTACCACTGTTACTCTCGTGTGGCTGCAAATGTGTATCGGAATTCTTCTTTGTTTTCGACATTTAGTGAAGGCATGTGTCTGTAAGTCAGGAGGACAAACTTAAGTGCTTTGGAATACCTAAGAAATTATTGAGAGGTCAGTTTTAACTTCAAAGGTGTTGTTCAACTGGAGAATTGCTGTTATTTGAAACAACCTACTCCTTACAAAGAGACAGAGCTCTTTGCGATGTGCTGCACACGGCCTAACCCTGGAAACAATCCCTAAAGAGTTGTAGAAGCACTCTTGCTCCTCCTTCCTCTTGCCCCTTTGTCCCTTCTCCCCCCTCTCCCCTCCCCTCTTCTCTCTACATGCTCATGGCCGGCCTCTACTCTACTCCTCTACTCCTTCTCTACTCTTCTCTGCTCTCTCTCACTTTCTGTGCCCTAGTACCCTCTTAACTCCCTTTCCCATGCCCTGAATAAACTCTATTCTATACTTAAAAAAAAAAATAGTTGTAGGAACGTAAGAACAACTTAACCAGAGTGAAGGGCTAAGTTTTATTTTGGCTTCCTTGGAGCCTAACACAGTAGATACTACTTGGATTAGAAGGATCTCCTTTGAAATATATCATGTTTGGATGTTTTGCCTGTATGTATGTATGTATGTATGTATGTATATCACATGCATGCCTGATAGCTGTAGAGGCCAAAAGGACTAGAATTATGGAAAGTTGTGAACCACCATATGAGTGCTGGGTATTGAACCTGCATCTTCTCACAGAGAAACCAGTGCTTTTAACCTCTGAGCCACCTCTCTGAAACTAATTGCAGAGGCTAGAGAGATGGCTCAGCAGTTAAAAGTATATACTGCTCTTGTGGAGGACCTGAGCTCAGGTCTCAGCACCCAGTGTCATGTCTTGTCTTTATCTGAGGCTAATTACTGTAGTACCAGGTTCTGGAATGGGTAGTTCACAACCACCTGTCTTAGTGTCCATTGCTGTGAGGAGACACCATGACCACAGCGACTCTAATAAAGGAGAACACTTCACTGGGGTCGGCTTACAGTTTCAGAGGTTCAGTCCATTATCGTCATGGCGGGAAGCGTGGCAGCATGCAGGCAGACATGGTGCTGGAGAAGGACCTGAGAGTTCTACATCTGAATTGGCAGGCAGCAGGGAGAGAGACTGACACTGGGCCTGGCTTGGACTTCCACAACCCCATAGCCTATCCTCCCTCTCTCAGAGACACACTGCTTCCAAAAAGGCCACGCCCACTTCAACAAAGCCCCACATCAAATAAAGCAATACCCCCGGGGTCGGCCTATCAGGGCCATTTTCATTTAAACCAGCACAGTCTGTAACTCAGCTCTAAGGGATCTGATACCTCTTGCCTCTGTGCTCCCATACTCATGCCATGCAGTCCCCAAACCCCATACTTAAAGTAAATCTTGGAAAGAAAAGAAAAACTGCAAGCAGAGTGTGGTCAGTCTCGTTACCATTGGACCAGCAATTGCAGTCCTATGTCCTGAAAAACCGACATGGCAGCTGGACAGTTCCTTGGTCTACTGAAACACTGAGCCAACTGCTTAGCGGGCGGGCTTTGTAGTACATTTACAAACATAAATTAATACCAATAAGGCTGTTAAAAAGCAAGGAGGGAGAAATGGCTTAGAACCCACACCCTGGCTTGTGCCCATCTGTAACTGCAGCTCCAGAGGATCCGATGACCATTCTGACCTCTGTGGGCTCCTGGATACACACAGTGCACAAACCCACTCAAGTACACACACAGGCATACAAGCAAGCAAGTAAACAGACTGCAGTGAACACACATGTCCTCTGTCCAACCTCACGTCATGTTAACATTTGCCATGCTGGCCCTTCTCTCTCGGTGTGGATAGCTTTGTCTGTCTCTGGAAGTAAGATACTTCCTCTGCCCGGTCCTCGCTTTCCTGCTTGCCTGTCCCCTTTCTTTCTCCCCCTCCCCCCATGCTTTCCTCTTTTCTTTAGAACCAATGTTCTCCACAAGTTGTTGGCAGTGTCCTGTCTCAGACATGTCCAGGTTTACTGGTAACTGTGACTTAGTGTGTATATGTGGATCTCAGCCACTGAACCGACCTGAACACAAGTTGAGCTGTGAGGTACCAGAGGAGGGGAAGCCAGGAAATGATGTCATAAAGCTAATGTCTGTGTTATGCAGACTGACATTATGAATGCTTAGCTTTTCTTGAGGTCCAAAAATAGCTTCCTCATTCCATGCATCTTAATAAGTGTTGAACATTATTTCTTTATAATGTTACGAAGCATTTGTTCAGACTTTCTGAAGGTTTGTTCTGAGAATTATGTCCTTTGAAGCAGAGTATTGGCTGTAAGTGGTGATCTCCAGTGACAAGCATCAGGACAATCAGAGCTGGCTCCTACTTGTGATTTTTTAAAAATGATTTTTTGATGCTGCAAAAGTGATGAACATTCAGTAGAAACCGTGCTTGGAATTTTGGGCTTTGATTATTTCCCAGGTTTAGCCAAATCTAGACATTGGGCCACCTCAGCTGTCAGCCAGCCTAGCTGTTGTGAGGCGAGGCAGCCGACACCACTAGTGCACTGCCGGGACGGTTGGTAGGCTAGGGGCATGAAGCGCCTTTAGACTTGTGATATTTTAAAGTTAGCATGGGTCACGTGTCCAGGAGCATCTGCAGGAGGGTTTCTGCCACCATTATTCTGTTAGCTTAAGCTGTCAGCTCGCCACAGCCCAGAGTCATCTGAGGGGCTGTGAATTGGGGGGTCGTCTAGATCAGTCTGGCATGTGGACATGTCATCATAACTGCTGACAGATATGGGAGGCCCATCCTACTGTGGGCATGCCTAAGAAAGCCATCTGAGGAGCTGGAGAGGTGGCTCAGCTGTTAAGAGCACTGACTGCTATTGCAGAGGACCTGGGTCCAGTTCCCAGCACCCACATGATGATGCACAGCTCTAACTCCAATTCCCGGGGACCCAGCACTGTCCTCTGACCTCTACAGACATAGAGCATGCAAGTGGTGCACACAAATGCAGACAAAACACTCAGATGCATAACATTTAATAAATAAATTGAAAAAAAAAAAAAACCAAACATACAAAAAAACAAGAGTGGCTAGTGCTGGGGGGGGTCTACCCTAGTTTGGGGGCAGAGTTCTCTAAGACAGTGACTCTGCAGAGGAGACGGAAGAGTAAGAGAGGAGCACTGGGGAGGAAGGGCCATGCTCTCGCCTGCCCAGTCTCCTCTGGAGAGACTAAGGTCCTCCTGCATCATCTTCCACCCCCCTCCTCTGAGATTATTTTGAAGTAGAACAGTGCTTACAGATGGCAGCTGCCAGTCTAAATTCATACATTTATCTCCTGAAAAGATAAGTGAGTATATCTCCAGTTACATTGTATATAGCAAGGGGTAAATTTACATATGTGTGCAGCACTTGCTCACAGTAAAAGTATCAGTGTAGAACATGGTCAAAACGTTCTAGAACACTTTTTGTAAGGCAAGTGAAAGTAAAATTGTAGTACTCTCTTGACTTTGAAATAGTATGTTTTATTTATTTATTTTTAATGATACGTATATGTGGGGGGGAAGGCATGTGCATGTGCGTGCAGTAGCCCATGGAGGCCAGAAGAGGGTATCAGATCCGCTGGAGCTGGAGTTAGAGGTGGTTGTGAGGCAGCTGATGTGGATGCTGGGAACTGAGCCCTGAGCCGTCTCTCCAGTCCCTGAGATGGTGTAGGCTCATCATTTCACAGGAGCTGGAAACAGAGTGGGGGAGGGAGGGGGAAGGACAAAAACCAAAAACGAATGTGACTCAATTTGAGTAAGGATCAGAATACACAAGGTCTTAAATATATCTTTTGAGGATTTAAGGAAAGTGATTTTTAAAAAGTGTTAGATATTTTTGTGGCAAATGAATTTATGAATTTAGACTGTTAACTGCTAATTTTAGGTTTCATTATAAAATAGTGGGTTTTATTGTGCCGTCTTCTTACATAGGAGTCACTTTTCTTTACCCTCCCCCACTGGCCTCTCCTGGCCTGTGCCCTGCCTCCTGCTAGATGGCACCTTTATTGCATGTATCCACTGTGCTGTGCCCTGCCTCCCCTTGGTCATTTTATTTTTAATCATGGTTAACTACGAAGGGGGATTTGAAAGTGGAATTGTTAATAGTTGTCTGGTAAGTGCTGTGTCCCTTTATTAAATGCCTTTATCTCTTTAGCTTTGGGGTTGCAGTGTTTATAGCCATCTGTAAAATGGGTCGGTGAACACTAAAATAATTTATCTGTGGGCAACAGATGTCTTAGTATTTTTTATTATTTAGTCGGACACCGTGAAGAGAGGACCCCTGCTCTGATGAGAGCCACACACTTCTCAGAGGAAAATGAAGAATTACAGTCAGCGTAATTTCTCCTTAATTTTGGATAGAAGTTAGTTACTTTCATTAAAAGAAACCCCACAAAATTCAGGCTATTTTCCTAGGAGACTAAGATGAAATGCTCAAGATATACCATATTTAGATATATTCTAAAAATGAACCAGGCTCTGCCTTTCTGCCCCCGACACTGACTTGGCCCCTTAGCACTTGCCTGGCAGTGCATTTGGGAGTTTATGCTGTTGCTGCTTTGAAATTGTGAAGGTTTCTCAGTGTGAAGTGGCATTTCCATTGACTTCTGCCCATCCCTCCCTAGATTTCACCACCCCATCCTCAGCCCTCTGGAGAGCAGTTTCCAGCTGGAAGTGGGCGTGCTGAGTCATCTCCTCAAGGCCCAGGCTCAGATCTCCGAGTGGAAGTTCCTCCCTTCGCTGGTTACCTTGCACAATGCTCACACGAAGCTTCAGAGCTGGGGCCAGACCTTTGAGAAGCAGCGGGAGACCAAGAAACACCTGTTTGGGGGGCAGTCTCAGAAGGCTGTGCAGCCCCCACACCTTTTCCTTTGGCTGATGAAACTCAAAACCATGCTCTTGGCCAAGTTTAGCTTTTACTTCCATGAGGCGCTGAGCCGACAGACGACTGCTTCAGAAATGAAAGCACTGACTGCCAAGGCGAACCCGGACCTCTTTGGAAAGATCTCCAGTTTTATCAGGAAATATGACGCTGCCAATGTGTCCTTAATTTTTGACAACCGGGGCTCAGAGAGCTTTCAGGGTCATGGCTACCACCATCCACATTCCTACCGAGAGGCCCCCAAGGGAGTGGACCAGTACCCTGCCGTGGTGTCTCTGCCCAGTGACAGGCCTGTCATGCACTGGCCCAATGTTATCATGATCATGACAGACCGAGCATCTGACCTGAACAGCTTGGAGAAAGTGGTCCACTTCTATGATGACAAAGTCCAGAGCACCTACTTCCTGACCCGCCCGGAACCCCACTTCACCATCGTCGTCATTTTTGAGTCAAAGAAATCTGAGAGAGACTCCCACTTTATTTCCTTCCTCAACGAGCTCTCACTTGCCCTTAAGAACCCCAAAGTGTTCGCAAGTCTGAAGCCTGGCTCCAAAGGTTAGCAGGAGCTTGGCCAAGGCTTCCCAAGACTGGCTGCGTTGTTCTTAGCTGAGCAGTTTGTGGTTTGTATTTAGGTTAGCTCATGCTGCTTTCAGAGCTGAGCTAAAGATGGATCCTCCCTAATCATGTTGCACAGTTCATAAGCAATTAGGACCAAGGACGGAGTCTCCAAAGAGTAGTCTAGAAGAACCATGGTGACTGCTGCACCATGGCATAGCAAAGGAGTATCAACATTTCCTGATTTCCCTGTATTTCATGTCAATTGAATATTTATTGGCCTTTCATTTACCTTTCCAGATTTGCTTTTGTTACACTGTGCCCGATGCACTTCCTATGCACTTCCCAGCATCCTCTCTCTCTGTGTGTCCTTGAGGAGCTGCAGAGAGAAGACACCAGATGGGATTGGTTGTAGTTTCCTCAGCGGTCGTACTAACTAGTTTTATAAGCTAATCTGATTAGTATTATAGTGTAATTAGAATCTTGGTGAGAAATTTCTATCAGGTGGGAGATGACCAATTGATACTGGTCCTTAAAGCAGTTTAACCAGCCACAGGTCCTTTCCTGGTGACCTTCAGCTCCGTCCGCATTAGTCTTCACCTTTAAAGGGTTTGGTAGTAGACTGTCCCAGGTCCACCCAAGCCATTGTGTTGGGTTGTCACCTGCTGGGGGTCACTTCTCTGCAGCACAGTTTATTTTTATAAAAATCAAAACGACGGACTTAATACTTTGTGCTTGCTACACAAATCAGTTCTGTTCCATGGTCATCAGGTGAGTCCTGCAGCACCTCTGGCTGTGGTTTCTTGCCTTCTGGAGATTAAGTTCAGAGTCAGTACTGGTCGAGTTTCTCAGCACAGGCTACCCTGTCCTTTCTCACTGTGTGTTCACAGGGAAGCAGACGGAAGGAAACCACCAAGAAGAACTGAGCTGCGACTGCTGGGTTTGTCCCTTGGAGCTTATGTAAACATTACGGTCAGATCAGTGCTTCCCTGGAGATTGTAAGGAGCCATTGTCTGGCGGGGCGTCCACAGAGCCCCTCCAAGTGTGGTTGGTCTACCTGTGTAAGAGTCCACCGACCAAGTTCCTGCACCTCCCCACTTTCACACAAACTTAAGCCAGTTGTCTTTAAACAGAGGGTAGTGATTTCTCTGCAGCTTCTCCAGGTTCTACACAAATATGAACAAATTTTATAATATTGACCTTGACATTAAAAAAATTGAAAACATTTGGAATTAAAAACCAAACCATTTTTCTTCTTTTTGTGTTTTGCTGAGAAACTGAAAAATAATCCTTGGTATGTGTTTTTGTGTTTTTCCTGACTAAAACCACCATTAGCCTTAATGATGTGGCTCCCAGGCACCTAAAAGAATATAGGCTTTGGTAGACCATGGAGGGATGTATATAAAACATATATAAGTGTTTATTACTTCAAATGGTCAAATATATACATATTTGAATTGTATATTTATTTTTAAACATATTTTGAGTAATCTAAGAGGTATTTACAAAAAAACAGGAAGCAGATGTGAATGTTAGGAAAATCTAAAGGCAACATAAACTCTTAAGTCCCTATGCACTGTCAGTATTTGGAGGAACCTCAAAGATTGGTACTGTCTCTTTAATTGTTTCCTAAGCTCCTCAATAAAGTTTTATATATATTACATATATATAATGTTTTCTCTGATCAAGCAAATTGTATTGTGTACATATGAATGTTTGTGGGGTTCTTCTCTAAGAGCCTCCTGAAATTGGAGGGCTGGGCTGTGGGGCCCCTGGTGTCCACCACAACACGTTGCACTTAGACTCAGGCGCAGGGGCTGGACAAGCAAGTATGCTGTAGCACACAGGGTAGGCAGTAGTCCCTCCCTCAACTACAGGTCATGCCACATTGGACTCCTCCTTACTTGGACAGAGACTTCTTAGGTTGGGGAGGGGGAGGCAGGCGGGGGGGGGCTCTCTCCAGCCCCGAGGGCTGGGCTCACTGCCTCCTCAGCGTTTTCTAGCTTTTCTTTCTTGACCAACTTTATCAGCTTCTGAGGAGCCAGCCTTTTGATTTGTTTGACTGCTGTCTCCCCTAGTTTTGCATCCACATCCCCCTCCTCCTCCTCTTCCTCCCCAGGCAGATCTGAAGTCTTGTAACATTCCTGGCCACCGAGGAGCACAGGTCCCAAGTCAGAATGTAGCTAGAAAATCAATGGAGGAGAAAACTCCACAGAGGTCATGGTGAACATAGGCAGGATACAGGCCTTTGGGGAGGCAGGGGTGACATATGCACACAAATATAAGATGCCCATATTTTGGTTCAAATCAAGAAAAGAAAAGTGATTTTTATTGGGATTTGCACCCTGGAGGTGAGGCTGAGATCTGCAGTGTCTGCTTTGCTGATGGGAGTAGAGATGTGTACATTTCCTGCGGACCATCTAATTTGACTTTTATTTCTAAACCACAACCTTCAGTTCTGGGTGACCGGAAGTGTAGCCAACTCCCTTAAACGTGTTGTATTTTTAAGGTGCTGTTGCATGATGTACGATCACGTTGTGATTGTGAATTGGAACAGTCTTGCTGTGGTGTGGCTCAGCCCTAGCACACACCTTTAGCTCAAGAGCTTTCAGTAAACTGGATTAAATAAAGTCAGGGATAGATCAAGAGGCAGAGCAAGCAACCAGTTGACAGGGAGTGAAAATAAGAAAACCCAAGAAAGAGAAAGTGGGGTCTTTGAGTTGAAGAGTATTTAAGACACAGGAGAAGGAACTTTTTCCTTTTGGGATGTGGGTGGAATAGGAAGGTCAGCTGTATGCTTTCTCTGCCTCCGGAGTCTGGCTCCTGAGTCTTCATTGGGTAATTGGAATGTAAGGAGTTTTTGTTTGTCAGCTTTGTCCTCTTTGAGGCCCAGCCTGGTATCTGACAATGTCATTCTAAGGAACGTGTTCAAATGAGGCCACATGGTTAGCAACCAAGCCCTTTGTACATTGGAAAGGTTTTCCTTTCAAGAAGGTGGGACTTCCCTGCCCGCCCTCCCCTCGGTGATCCTTAACTTGGTTCTTGCCTTTAAATCTCACAGGCAGCTTTGCGGTTCTGTTACCTTGGCATTTCAGCTTCTAAGCTCAGCAACTTTGTAAAGTGGGGCCAAGAAAACATGGGCTGTCTTTTTCACGGGCTAGTGTGGGGCTGTGAGAAGGCCGCGCATGTGACACTGGGTTGGAAATGGACCGAAAACTGGTATGAATAAAAGGCGAGCCACACTTCACTGGCTTCAGTGTGATTTCTCATGTTCTCTTCTCTCTCATCAAGTCAGAGGAAGCCCTGTGCTTTGCGACGGGGACCGGTGTGCTTTACGACAGGGACCCATGTGCTTTACGATAATGCAAATCTCCATGGCTCTTTAATCCTAGCTTTTCTGATTAGTTGATAGTGTCATTTCAGATCTGTGCCACTGGGCTTTATTAGGCTACCCTGTCAATAAGACAGAGGTGTATTCATACTGTCCCATGTGACTGTGACTGTATCTTTCTTCCTACAGAGGTTGTATGGCAGAGGTTACCAAGTGGTGATGTTCTAATTACAATCTCTGTTGATTAGCCAGAACATGTAAACACAAAGAAAAATCTTCAATTATCTACCTAGTGATGTGGTCAGTTTGATTTCTTACCGTTTTAACCCACTGCTGGGGATTACACTCAAGACCTTATGGTGCTGCCACTCAGTGGGTCCAGCCCTTGTTTTACCTTTAAAAAAAACAAACAACAAAAACAGTTTCCTCCCAACTGGTACTGGAGACTGAGCCTAGCTTCCCATATGGTCTGAAGCTAGGCTACTGACACAGTAGCCCCTGTCCTAAAACAGCCTTTAAAAATTTTTCTCCATTTTCTCCCTCCAACACTACTCTTGGACCTCTTTGTCCTCTCTCAAATTCATGGCCTCTTTTTCTTTAGTTGTATGTGTGAGCACAAATTCTCTCTCTCTCTCTCTCTCTCTCTCTCTCTCTCTCTCTCTCTCTCCCTCTCTCTCTCTCTCCCTCCTTCCCTCCCTCCCTCCCTCCCTCCCTCCCTCCCTCCCTCCCTCCCACATATATAAATCATACAGAAATACAACCTGCCTGGTCCATTTAGCGTTACCTGTGTGTATGATTTCAGGGTTGAGCTCTTGGTATTAGATAGCCAACTGGGCTCTTCTCCAAGGAGGACTTTCAGCATTTCTTAGGATTTTCTCCCCTTCTTAGGTTTAACTTAAGATTTGAAACAAAACAGGGCCTTTTCCCTCTTGACACAGACTATGTAAATATTATGGGTTTCCCTTCTTGCTTCTGTCTAATTTTCTCTCTTTTGCCAGTGCCCATTTCCCCTGTATCTCCCCTGCATTTCTCCCCCACCCCCCTTACTTCCTGCTGGCTTCCACTAAGCTGTTTTTGTTCCAGTCCTCCCAACCCCTGCACACCCTGACTTTCAGGAAGCCAGAATAAGACCCAGTGATTTGACCCAGTTTGAAGAAAGTCACATTTAACAGTAATCATTTTGAGTTTTATTTATTTATTTTTACAACTACTTGGTCATTTTCAGGAAGACAGAAGAACAGAGGGCAAAGGTTAATGCTGACACCAACGGCACAAGTATAATTATGCCTCGCCCCTTCATGAACACTTTTGAGCCAGCTAGAGCAAAACAGGACTGTTTGTATCTAGCAGATACTTGGGCAGAAAACCAGATAATTCTGGCAGAAAACACTAATTAAAACAAAAATCTTTTCAAGCTGTGATATTGAATCTTTGTTGTCAACTTGACACACACCTGGGAAGAGGAAGCTCAACTGAGGAATTGCCTTCATCAGTTTGGCTTGTGGGCACATCTGTGGGATATTTTCTTGATTGCTAATTGATATAGGAGGGGCCAGCCCACTGTGGGAGGTACCATCCTCTAGGCTTGCGAGCCTTGGCTGTAGCTGAAGGGGAGCCTGAAGACAAGCCAGTAAGCAACATTCCTGCATCATCTCCTCTCCTGCCCTGGCTTTGCCCAGTGGTGCACTGGAACCTGTAAGTTAAAGTAAACATTTTCCTTCCCAAGTTGCTTTTGTCATGGTGTTGATCGTAGCAATAGAAAGCAAATTAGAACACGTGCATTTCTGTGATATATTTTTAAAAATTAAAAATTATACACATTCTGTTTTTTTTCTACTGGTGTATAAAAGCATTACTTTAGCCTCTGATATTTTTCTTTAAGAAAAAAAAATTTGAAAAACTGGTCTTTCTTCCTTTCCAAATGAGAAATTAGAAGCTATCCCAGGTGACCGACCTGCTGCAGAAGCCCTAGGGCAGAGTGATTTAGCAGTTTCTCTTCTATTCTTCTATTGGGTTCCTGTTGCCAGTGTTATTATTTCGTGGTCCTTTGCCTGATTTACTTATTCTAAGTAACTTCTCCAGAGGAAATGAGTCAGAAGAAATGGGTTGGACAGATGTGCTCTTCTGCTCCTGGGGACATCTCTTGGTACTGTGTAAATCTGTAAGGCTTCCTTGATTGTCACACTGTGGCTTGTCTGACTACTTTTTCAGCCTGCTTTGGATGACAAGGACTGTTTATAAGGTGCTTGAAACTGAAAATCATATGCTATATGCACGACTTCAATGCTAGAGGACAGGGGGGAGTTAAATGGCTGCCCTTTTTGGTAGCCCTCTACCTGCTACCAAACCAGAGATGGGACTCTGAACGCTGGCTCAGAGAGGGTCGTGTGGGCACCTGCATTGGAGCATGCTCTGAAGGGCTTCTTGGCATTGCAGCTGTGACTGCCAGAAGAGAAATGAATAGTGGGTCCTGATACTGAACAGAAGATCGTCCTTCAGCCTTTTGCTAATTTGTCCCTAGGGAAACTTCTGCTTTTGCTGGTCTGGAAATTGCCGAGTGGTTCTGGAATGAATGTAGTTATATTTGATCTGAGATTACAGCGATGCAGTTGGTTGATGTCTGTCAGTGAGGGACACTCCGATCCCTCTGGGCTCTTTACTGGTCTCCGTGGCCTTAGGCTAGGCCAGTGTTAGGGCTGCCCCAGAGCAGAAGCAGATAGTGTGTGAACTGCTCCTTTCTAGTATTCATCCATCTCTTCACTCATTCATTCATTCATTCATTCATTCATTCACTCACCCACAGTAACTACTGAACATAACTATGCTAAGATTGGGATATAAGGACAGCATGTTCTAACCACCCTGGTGGCCGGCCTTTGGGAGAGCCTGTAGCCTCTGGGAGAGCCTGTAACTGGTACCAGCGGTTCTCAATCTTCCTAATGCTGCAACCCTTTAACACAGTTCCTCCTCCTGTTGTAGTGATCCCCAGCCATGAAATTATTTTTGTTGCTACTTCACAACTGTAAATTTGCTATTGCTATAAATCATAATGCAAATATCTGTGTTTTCCGAGGGCCTTAGGTGACCCCTGTGAAGAGGTTTTTCTACCCTAGGTTGGGGAACGCTGCTCTAGGTAACTGAGTCAGCACCTATCAGAATCCCTGCTATGGGCAGCACAGCATGGCAGCAATGTAGTAGCTGTAGGAGGACCCTAGAATTTGCACTTCTAGCAAGTTTTCAGCTACTGTACTTCTACTCGATCATCGCCTCGTGCCAGCTTTGCCCCTTAAAAATGTTCCGGATGCATAATGTGCTATAGTTTGCCACTAACACCATTGGCAATTCAGTATTTTATTTTTATTTTGGAAATTGTAGATTTCTCCCTCCCTCCCTCCCTCCCTCCCTTCATTCATTCTTGGGTAGGGAACCTCTTTGAGCCACCAACCTCTTTAAAGCAACAACAAGAACAAAAACATTAAAAAAAAAACAAAAAATAAACAAGCAATATTAAAAAAAAGTATAATTGCAAAATGTATTTTGCAAGCTCGAGGAGAAGAGTATGTTGGGATTATCTAGTAGAGGGGCAATGAAAGTAACCAGCTCCCCTGATGTGCCTTCTTTCTCTCTAGGCACCCTTGGCTTCTCACAGCACCCTGGGCTGAAATGTAGTTATTGTAAAATGGCTGTCTTTAGTGTTTTCAGTGGAGGATTTGTCTACCACACTTGCAGAAACAGATATTCAGGCAATTGACCAGAGACATGAGTAAGAAGCAGGACTGTCATCACCACCAAACTTTAACACACGAGTGAGCGTTTTGCTTACAGAGCTGCATGTGCACCGCATTTGGTCCTGGTGCCCTCAGATCTCCTGGACCTGGAGTTATGGATGGCCGTAAACCACCACGTGGATCCTAGGAACCAAACTCAGGTCCTCTGCAAGAGCAACAAGTGTTCTCAATCGCTAAGCCATCCCTCCAGTGCCAACCCCTTATCCACTGCTCTCTTTTTACCAGTTTTGCACTCTCACTGTGATTCCTTGGCTGGCCTGGAGCTTGGTTTGTAGAGCAGACTGGCCTGGATCTGCTCTCCTTCATCCCCAATGTGGTAGGGTTGGCATGTGCCGCCACACCCAGAATTTCAATCACGACGTTCTAAACTGTTTCCTGAGCTGGCAACAATGTCGCTAACCTCTGTTTCCTGAGCTGGCAACAATGTCCCTAACCTCTGGGGACTCTGAGCCCTGTGATAAGAGAATCTCACCGATTCATCCCATAGACTTTTTGGGTTATTTTGAGACTTACGTTCCTCCCTTGATTTTTCAGAAGAGAGGACTTATCTTTGTGCTTTTGCTTGGCTCTTCTGAAGTTAGACCCTTGGCCATCGGCCGATGGTGGCAACATTAGGAAGAGAAAAGAAGTTAGGTCCCAGGGCAAACTCTTGCAGGGGATACTGGAACCTCCGCCTCCCTTTCTGCCTTGTGTGGCCGTGATCTTCTAAACTATTCATGGTCCCAAGGTGCTCTTCTAACACATGACTTATGGCTCACGAGAAAGGAAGACAAGGGAGGGACAGAGAAACTAGAGTGGAGAATCCGTCTGGAAAGTTAACCCAGCAGTGTTGATGTTAGTCATGGAAAAGAATACTTGGCCTATTCTCTTGGTGCCCTTCCTTATTCTGATTCAAAAACTCCCGTAGAAGGGAAGGTAGGCTATATACAGGCCCTGAAGGGAAGATTCAGGATGACAACCTTCTGGGTACGGCAGTTATATGATGTAAGAGACTCAGTCACTGGTCCTTATATTGGTGGGAATCCCAGAGTACTTCTGGATTTCTCAACAAAGGCTTTGACGGTGGGTGTTACCCTGGGGTCATGATAAAGACAGGATAGATACATGTGGACTTTAGTTCACCTCAGCTTATTTACACCTGATTAGACCCTCTGCACATTGAGGGCCTCTAATGTGAAGTCATTGCAGGCCAGTGTTTCTCAACCTGTGAGTCGTGACCCCTTCAGGAGTCGCATATCAGATATCCTGAATATCATATATTTATATTATGATTTGGTATAGTAGCAAAATTACAGTTAGGAAGTAGCTACAAAATAATTTTATGGTTGGGGGCCACCACCTCATGAGGAGCTGTACTAAAGGGTCACAACATGAGGAAGGTGGAGAACCATTGCCCTAGGAGGAGACACAACTGGGTAGGTGTTAAGCTACTGGAATGTAGTTTCATCCCTGTGTCCATTTAACCCTTCAGATGGCTCTTACTCCTTCTCCCTCCTCTGTCCTTCCTCTCTCCTCCACTCCCCAAGGACCAGGATAGTAATAATGTACCTTAGAGTCTGATCTACAGGGAATTACAAGGCTCTTTCCAAATTGAAAACCCTGGGTCTCTAGCAAACAGATCCTTCTCAGAAGGACTATCTCCTTACCACGGTGGAAAGTGTGTCTGCACCTTTGTGGGACCTGTGCTCCGAAGCCCCTTTACTGGCAGAGATGACTCCTCTGTGAGGCAGTGACATGCTTTGAGGTTTCAGTTCAGGCTTCTCCTGGCCTTCTCATGCTCACATAAATCATGGGCTGTTACTGAGTTGAGAAAACGACTCTGACAGGAAAGTGGTAATGATCACCAGCCTCATCAGTGGCTATTTATGTAGAGCTTTTCTTTTTCTAAGTGGCCGGGAAGAGAACATGTGAGTCTGTTAATATTCAATGTTCTGCCTGTGGGATTCCTCTTCTGGGTCAAAGAGTTCCCTTGAACGATCTATTTCAGTAGCTCCTGTGTTTTCTAACACTATAGAAAGTCCTAGATTCTTCTGTGTTATGAGTTACATCTGTTCTCTTGGTACTAGCTGTGCCTCAATTTCGTTCCCGTGACAGAGTTTAAAAAGAACTGGTGCTGTTCCTGCAGCTCGACAGGGGACAACCATTACAAAATTCTTTCTAAAAAGGGAGAACTGAATTTTATCTGGAGACTTAAAACCAATCTGCGAATAGAACTTCAGAGCAGCACCTGGCCAGTTCATTCGAGAGGCCTGGTGAAATAGCCCACTTTACTCTCCTAGGTAAATCTCTCCTCGTATGTAGTGTTTCACATAGAGCTTGTCAAATAACTCACCTTCTCCTGAGTGTTCTGGAGGATTTGCACACATTTCTGGGTGTACCACTAGACCATCAGGAACTGGGTCTTATCCCCTTTTCCTTACTCCCTGACATGGTACCCAGGCGCCATTAGTGGAATTGAAATCTTTATTTGAATCTCATATACAGTCAAGCTTCCTTTACTGTTAATCCCAATCCCAAATTATTCCCATGATTTTATTCAAAGTAAAATCATATGAAACTCATTTGGGAACATAGGAAACAGTACATGGTGTGTTGGTGCTTGGTTGACTGACTGAAGGTTGTGTTTTGTCATGAATACTGCAGTGTGTTGTCACAGGTATGCAATCTCGTCACTTCCTGTCTAACCCCAGACTCCTTTCATGTCTCTTCTCCAGCTCTCTCTGGGTCACTAGCGCAGGCCATTATGTCTCCTGTGTCTCGAATGTTTCTCCTCACCTCTGTCTTTTTTTTTTTTTTTTTTTTTTTTCGGAGCTGGGGACTGAACCCAGGGCCTTGTGCTTGCTAGGCAAGTGCTCTACCGCTGAGCTAAATCCCCAACCCCCTCACCTCTGTCTTATAACCCACGCTCCCTTTCCGCTGCTCACCTAATCCCAGTCATCCTTTGTCAGGAGTCCCCAGTCTGTCCCTTCCCGGCACTGTCCAGTCTCCATAGACAAGGACTTGTTGGCTTTGCCTTGGAGCTTGAATGCTGAGTGTAGGTGGGTGAACATTTATCCCTGACTTCCTTCCTTCCTGCTCATCATGGAAGCTTCTAGTGTCTCTGCCTGCTTTTGCTAACATTGGCATTTGCAGCCCTTCACCCAGAAGCTGGCTGATCCATCACACAGCAGCAACAGTGTCCAGGACTGCTTGGCGCTGTGGTCTCTACTGCTTCCACTGTACCACAGAGCAGTTCCATTCTTGGGTCTGCATGTGGCATCTACCCAGCCTTGTACAGACCGTGAAGGGCGGGGTTGTCGTCTGTCGACTTATGTGCACCGAGCATTTATAACAGGTGCCATGGAGTATCTGCTGAGTTCATAAAGGCGTCTTGGAAACTGAATGGCCTACTGCACCCGACCTGAAAACCAGTGTCAATGAAAGCCCCCTTCCCACCCACAACTCTCCACCCTGTGTCAGGCTGCATTTCCATACTCATGGCTTGCTGCTCCACCAGTAGCTTCTCCATTCATATTTCCTGAGGCCCCACAGCTGGGCATTTTAAAAGCATCGTTCTCAGTGGTACATTCTGACTAGAAGTGTGACCAACTAGATCAGAGGCCTTCAACCTGTGGGTCACCACCCATCTGACAAACCTCTGTCTCCAAAAATATTTACATTATGATTCATAACAGTAGCAAAAGTACAGCTACAAAGTGGCAATGAGAACAGTTTTATGGTTGGGGGTCACCATAATATGAGCAACTGTATTAGAGGGTCGCAGCGTTAGGGAGGTTGGGGGCCACTGCTCTAAGGGAAGGGTTTGGGGTCTGGACATTCAAGGCATCTCTGGTTTTATGAGCGTCCTAGGAATGTCTTACTGCACAGATTGCTTTGGGCAAGTACCGAAGAAGACTATCAGGTGGGGGAAATGTCTTTCTTTAAGAAGCGCAACAGCTTCAAGCAAGAACAGGTTTTAAACTAAGACAGTAGGGCCAGGTATCAAGGTGCACACCTCTTAGTCCCAGCACCCAGGAAGCAGAGGCAGGCAGATCTCTGAGTCTGCGGTCTGCCTGCTCTACAGGACAAGCTCCAGACCAGCCATAGCTCCAGAGATCCTGTTTCAAAAAACCAAAAATAAAATTAGACATTGGGGTGAAAAGGATGGCTCGGTGATTAAGGGGACTGTTGCTCTTGCAAAGGACCTGGTTTGGTGGCCAGCAAACATATTCCTGACTGCAGTCCTGGGGGGTTGAGTGGGGGACTGGCGGGTGGGGCAGTGTCTGATGACCTCTACTGGCCTCTGAGGACACCAGGCACGCCTTGGGTGCATATACATACATGCAAGCAAAACAGTCAGACTCATAAACCAATGACTCTGAAAGCAAGATATTTAATGCTGAAAATACCAGTTAGTTTATGTGTTGAAAAGTCCTGCTAGGCGTGTGTCTGCCACGTGTGTCCACCACATGCTGCTGTTTTGCTGTATTGTCATTTACTGTACTGCCTTGCTGTTTGTGGTATTGTCACCTCCTAACTTCAAAGCTTGCCCTTCCATTCAGTTTGCTTGTACCTCACCTGACCAAAAAGCAGGCAGTGACCAAAGCCTGGCCTTAACCATGCCTGGTATGTCGTGATGCTGTAATAGGAGAACAGCAGGATTAAACTGTAAGGCAGCTGAGAGGGTGTAAGGGTGTGGCTCTATTTCTGTACTTGGACTGCATGTCTTGGATGCTAGACAATGACAGTTTTGAGTTTATTGGAGTGGAGTTATTAGATACTTGTTCAAATTGGTTCCCCCTCCCCTATATTTGGTTCCAAGGGAAGCACTGAAGAGCTGAAACTCACTAAAAGCTCCAAACAGGTCAGTGTGATGGCTGAACAGCCTTCTCCGCCTTGTGTGGCTTGTGATAGCTTCTGATGGCCACCCAATCAGAGAACTTGTCCTTAAAAACTGATGCTTTTCAGCTGGTTACTATGGCAACGATGTAGTACCAGTTGCCATGGCAACAAAATGGAAATTCGGGGGACCATTTTCTTTAGATGAGGTAGATTCATTAAGCCCTGTCTTTCTTCTCTTAAAAACTTGACCATGCTGCACAATACTTTGCGGTGGGTCCATTTTAATCATCTTTGCATACATCTTGGACTTTAACGGGAGTCTTTTCTTATTCTTGGCTCTCCTGGCTTAATCCTTCGACTCTGAGTAGATGGGCCCTCCCCACTCCTGTCTCTTATGGCTTATTTTATTAAAGAAAGAACGAAAATGCAACAGCTGAGTTTTTTATTCCCCAGAAAATATTTCTGTCAAACTCTATTAGATTCACATTAGAATAACTTTGGAGCAAATAGAGCAGGTCAGAATAAACAGAATGGGCTACAAATAATAGAGAGACATTCAGCAAGGCCGTGCCACCATTCAAGTGTTGATTGGGACCATTCTTTGAGGAGAGCCTTTGAGAAGTGGGAGCTCCGCTCCTTCCCCTCCTCAGGCTGGTTCAAAGTTCTTTCCTGAGCCCTCCCTGTGTGGGTCCCTCAGTGGCAGACGCACACTGTACACACGTACGTGGTTTCTGTCAAGCTTTCTCTTGGCTGCTCCCAAGGAATCAATTCAGGAATCATTTTTAGGTATTGGATACAATGGCAATTGTGAGAGTTTGGTTAAAACTGGGGCTCACTAGAAAATTTAGGGGCTTGAGAGATGGCTTAGTTGACTGCTAGTTACTCTTTCAGAGGATCCAAGTACGATCCCCAACATCCAATTTGGGGGGCTCATAACCACCCCCTAACTCTGGCTCCATGGGATCCAATGCCCTCTCCTGTCCCCCTCAGGCATCCAAACACATGTGGCAGTCACACAAATGAAAATAAAATAAATCTTACTTTAAAAAGGAAATTATATATATATATATATATATATATATATATATATATATGAAAAATCTGAACTCATGGACCTCAAGTTTTCTTACTTATTTGTTTATTAGAGTGAGGTTTCACTCCATAGTCCACTGACCTGGAACTCACTATAAATAGTACAGGCTGGCCTCCTACTCACAGCCATCCTCCTGCCTCATCCTCCAGAGTACAAGGATTATGGGCATTAATCATCTTTCTGTCCCCCCCCACCCCCACCCCTGAGTTACCTTCATTGTACTGAGGAGTCCTGGAAGAAAGACATCTTGGTGTGCTTTTGTTATGTGAGTTTGATACTGTAGGAGCCCTACATGCTACTAATAACAGTGAGTCTCAAAGTCCGCCACGCTAGATAATTCCCTGGAGATTTAGAAGGAAACTCTCAAGAGAATTCCCTTTTGTCTGTAGCTCTGCGTCCATTTGGACAGACCCTGTCCACACCAGGGTCCACGAAGGGTTGCAGGGCCTCCTTTGATTCAATTTGTGAATCTATCCACACTCAGGTATGACTTTAGTTTCTAGTCCTTCATAGGGCATGGCTGGGCATTTGTCTGGGGTTTTCTTTGGCTCAAGCTTACTTCCAGTACCTGTGCCTGTTTAGGGCTGTTGCAACGGAGTGCCACAGGCTGCTTTGTTTTCAGGTGTAAGGTCTCACAGCTCTGAGGCTAGGAGCCCAGCATCATGGTGTCAGCAGGTCTGATTCCCCTCGATGCTGCCTCTGTGTTGTAGGTGTATGCCATTTCTGTATACTCACATCCCTGGTGTCTCCTGTGTCTCTCCAGTAGTCTCTTAAAAGGACATCAGGATTAGGGATACCTTGATGGTCTTGTTCTTAATCACCCCTTTAAAGCCCTTATTTCCAAACACAGTCATAGCCGAGGTGGTGTCCTCGAGGTCTCAGTATAAGACACTTGTTGGAGACATTAGAGCTTACAAGAGACTGAAATATCATATTTTCCCCCAATGGTTTCCATCAACTCTGTGGACAGGGTTTAGAAGCAGTGGCAGCAAGCTCCCTGGACAACAAAAGAAACATGTTACCATTTTCTGTACAAAAAGGATATTACAGCAGTCACTGGAGGTGTAAGGCTATTTCTTTTAAAGATCTATGTTTCTTTTAATTATGCATATGGGTATAATTTTGTATGTGTGTCCACCACATGTGAGCTGGTGCCCAAGAAGGCCAGAAGAGGGCGCCAGATCTCCTAGAGCTGGAGTTAAGGCTGTTCTAAGCCACTCAATATGAGTTCTGAGAATTGAACTTCAAGAACAAGTGCTTTTAACTGCTGAGCCATCTCCCAGCTCCTAAGACGGTGAATCTCAACCTTCCTGAGGCTGCAACCCTTTAATTCAGTTCCTCATGTCCTGACCACACCCAAACCATAATACTATTTTCATTATTACTTCAAAACTATAATTTTGCTAATGTTATGAATTGTAATGTAACTATTTTTGGAGATAGAGGTTTGTCAAAGGGGTCATGACCCAAAGGTTAAGACAGATGTCCTAAGGCATTTCTCCATGGACTTAAACATTTGGTTGAGTTTCCTTTGGCCTAGTTCGATGGACTTCGGAGGAATCTGTGAAAAACAGAATTATTAAATGTAGGTGGTAAGAAAAGATGGGAGAAAAGGCTTGCTTTAAGGTAGCCTCTTACTGGAGGATCCCTCAAAGGTAGTGAGTGGTTCTCAGCCCGTGGAGGGCATATCAAATATCCTGCATATCAGATATTTACATCATGATTCACAATGGTACCAAAATTACAGCTATGAAGGAACAGTGGAATAGTTTTACAGTTGGAGGTCACCACTGCGTGAGGAACTATATTAAAGGGTCACAGCCGTAGGGAGGTTGAGAACCACCGCTCTGAGGTTTAAAAACACAAGAGCAATGGCTGTAGGAAGAACTGCAACTCTCTATAAAGACCTAGATTCCTAGTGTCTCTGACAATCAGGCAATGGAGCGGACATTCCTGAGCAAAAGCAATTCCTTTGGGATTTATTACAATTATTTTTGTCGTCTGAGAAGCCGAGGCAGTTGATTTTCAGCCAAAGGCAGTGGCCAGCTGTGGACCTCTGTGTGACTTCATGCTGAGGGCCTTGAAGGAGATCCTGGTGTGGCCATTCACCTGGGAACCACGAATCCATCTGTTACACGCCACCACCAGTTTGCAGGTTGACTCGTGTAAGGCGCTTTCTCCCGGCCTTGCTGTATCATACCTCCTTTCTTGCTTTCTTCTTAGTGGCAGTTCTGGTTGGTGAGTGTGTGCTATCTCTAAGCAGGTGTACCTGAGCTGTGTAAGAAAGGTGTGGCCCCAGGGACAGTGGGAGAGGCTCTGGCATCTTCTAATCATGCCAGTGACAGAGCTCCGAGGGAGTTTTTTTTTTTAAGATGTTTTTATTTATTATTTATAAGTACACTGTAGCTATCTTCAGAAACACCAGAAGAGGGCATCGGATCCCATGACAGATGGTTGTGAGCCACCATGTGGTTACTGGGATTTGAACTCAGGCCCTCTGGAAGAGCAGTCAGTGCTCTTAACTGCTGAGCCATCTCTCCAGCCCCTGAGGGAGTTCTTATAGGCTAACTGTGAAAGCTAATCTTAGTTGTTGTCTTGGTCAGGGTTTCTATTCCTGTAACATCATGACCAAGAAGCAAGTTGGGGAGGAAAGAGTTTATTCAGCTTACACTTCTATGTTGCTGTTCATCACCAAAGGAAGTTGGGAATGGAACTCAAGCAGGTCAGGGAGCAGGAGCTGATGCTGAGGCCATGGAGGGATGTTACTTACTGGCTTGCTTCCCCTGGCTTGCTCAGCTTGCTCTCTTATAGAACCCAAGACCACCAGCCCAGGGATGGCCCCACCATCAATGGGCTGGGCTCCTCCCCTTTGATCACTAATTGAGAAAATGACTTAAAGCTGGGTCTCATGGAGGCATTTCCTCAAGGGAGGCTCCTTTCTTTCTCTGTGATAACTCCAGCTTGTGTTGACATACAAAACCAGCCAGTACAGTTGTCAACATGATATACCTGGGAAGAGGGACCCTTGACTGGGTAGTTGCCATCATCCACTTAGCCAATGGGCATGTCCGTGGGGGATTTTCTCCATTGATGATCGACATAGCATGGACCAGCCCACAGGGGGCAGTGCTGTACCTGGGCTGTCCCAGAAAGGTACCTGAGCAAGCCAGAGGGAGTGAAGCGAGCTGGTGAGCAGCATCACCTGGTTTCTGCTGCAGCTCCTGCCTCCATGTTCCCCCTTCAGCTCCTACCCTCACGTACCTCAATGACAGAGTGTGAGGTAGACATATAAGCTGAATAAACTCTTTCCTCCCTCATGTTGGTCCTGTTGAATCTTCTATCACAGCAACAGGAAGCGAACTGGAACAGGAGCTGGTATCACAGTGATAGCCCCGACTGAGATGTTTTGGGGAGGATTATGGACGTGATGGAAACCCTGGGCCGGAAAAGTTGTTGAGTCCTTAGAACATAGTAAGCTGTTCTGTGGGGGCTTAGATGGTAAGGTTAATTCAGGTATTGGTATCTGGACTCGGGAAATTCCCGAATCCCTTGAGAATCCATCAGGGACTGACAGGGCCATTTGTGTGATTTTTTTTCTAATTGGATGTTTTTTATTTACATTTCAGATGTTATTCCCTTTCCTGGTTTCCCATCCATAAGTCCCCTACCCCATCTTCCTTCTCCCTCTTCTATAAGGGTGTTCCCCCTCCCCAGCCATCCCCCTTTTCTCCTCCCTGCCCTGACGTTCCCCTATACTGGGGGGTCCAGTCTTGGTAAGACCAAAGGCTTCTCCTTCCTTTAGTGCCCAACAAGGCCATCCTCTGCTACGTATGCAGCTGGAGCCATGGGTCTGTCCATGTGTACTTTCAGTAGTGGTTTAGTCCCTGGGAGCTCTGGTTGGTAGGTATCGTTGTTATGGGGTTGCAACCCCCTTCATCTCCTTCAATCCTTTCTCTAACTCCTCCATTGGGGACCCCGTTCTTAGTTCAATGGATGCTGTGAGCATTCGCTTCTGTATTTGTCACGTCTGGGTGAGCCTCTCAGGAGACAGCTATACCAGGCTTCTGACAGCATGCACTTCTTGGCTTCATCAATATTGTCTAGGATTAGTGGCTGTGTATAGATAGGCTGGATCCCCAGGTGGAGTAGGCTCTGAATGGCCATTCCTTCAGTCTCTGCTCCAAACTTTGTCTTTATATCTTCTTCTATGAAATGTTCCCCCTTTTGAGGAGTACTGAAGCATCTGTTCTTTGGTCGTCCTTCTTCTTGAGCTTCATGTGGTCTGTGGATTGTCTCTTGGGTAATTTGAGCATTTGAGCTAATATCCACTTATCAATGAGTGCATACCATGTGTGTTTTTCTGTGATTGGGTTACCTCACTCAGGATAATATTTTTCAGTTCCATCCATTTGTCTATGAATTTCATAAAGTCATTGTTTTTGATAGCTGAGTAGTACTCCATTGTGTAGATGTACCACATTTTCTGTATCCTCTCCTCTGTTGAAGGGCATCTGGGTTCTTTCCAGCTTCTGGCTATTATAAATAAGGCTGCTATGAACATAGTGGAGCATGTGTCTTTTTTATATGTTGGGGCATCTTTTGGGTATATGCCCAAGAGAGGTATAGCTGGGTCCTCAGGTAGTTCAATGTCCAATTTTCTGAGGAACCTCCAGACTGATTTCCAGAATGGTTGTACCAGTCTGCAATCCCACCAACAATGGAGGAGTGTTCCTCTTTCTCCGCATCCTCGCCAGCATCTGCTGTCACCTGAGTTTTTGATCTTAGCCATTCTCACTGGTGTGAGGTAGAATCTCAGGGTTGTTTTGATTTGCATTTCCCTGATGACTAAGGATGTATATTTCTTTAGGTGATTCTCAGGCATTCGATATTCCTCACCTGAGAATTCTTTGTTTAACTTTGAACCCCACTTTTTAATAGGGTTATTTGGCTCTTTGAAGTCTAACTTCTTGAATTCTTTGTATATATTAGATATTAGCCCTCTATTGGATGTAGGCTTGGTAAAGATATTTTCGCAATCTGTTAGTTGCTGTTTTGTCCTAACCACAGTGTCCTTTGCCTTACAGAAGCTTTGCAGCTTTATGAGATCCCATTTGTCGATTCTTGATCTTAGAGCATAAGCCATTGGTGTTTTGTTCAGGAAATGTTTCCAGTGCCCATGTGTTCGAGATGTTGCCCTAGTTTTTCTTCTATTAGTTTGAGTGTATCTGGTTTGATGTGGAGGTCCTTGATCCACTTGGACTTAAGCTTTGTACAGGGTGATAAGCATGGATCGATCTGCATTCTTCTACATGTTGACCTCCAGTTGAACCAGCACCATTTGCTGAAAATGCTATCTTTTTTCCATTTGATGGTTTTGGCTCCTTTGTCAAAAATCAAGTGCCCATAGGTGTGTGGGTCCATTTCTGGGTCTTCATCCATTGATCTGCCTGCCTGTCTCTGTGCCAATACCATACAGGTGTTTTTTGATTTTTGGTTTTTTTTTTTTTAACTATTGCTCTGTAATACTGCTTGAGGCAAGGATGGTGATTCCCCCCAGAAGTTCTTTTATTGTTGAGTATAGTTTTCACTATCCTGTGTTTTTTGTTATTCTAAATGAATTTGCAAATTGATCTTTCTAACTCTATGAAGAATTGAGTTAGAATTTTGATGGGGATTGCATTGAATCTATAGATTGCCTTTGGCAAAATGGCTATTTTTACTATATTAGTCTTGCCAATACATGAGTTTGGAAGGTCTTTTCATCTTCTGAGATCTTCAATTTCTTTCTTCAGAGACTTGAAGTTTTTGTCATACAGATCTTTCACTTGCTTGGTTAGAGTTGCACTGAGGTATTTTTTGTTATTTGGGACTATTATGAAGGGTGTTGTTTCCCTAATTTCTTTCTCAGTCTGTTTATCCTTTGAGTACAGGAAGCCTACTGATTTGTTTGAGTTAATTTTATACCCAGCCACTTTGCTGAAGTTGTTTATCAGGTTTAGTAGTTCTCTGGTGGAACTTTTGGGGTCACTTAAGTATACTATCATATCATCTGCAAATAGTGATATTTTGACTTCTTTCTTTCCAATTCATATCCCTTTGATCTCCTTTTGTTGTCTGATTGCTCTGGCTAGGACTTCAAGAACTATATTGAACAAGTAAGGAGAGAGGGGGCAGCCTTGTTTAGTCCCTGATTTTAGTGGGATTGCTTCAAGTTTCTCTCCATTTAGTTTGACATTAGCTGCTGGTTTTCTGTTTATTGCTTTTATTATATTTAGGTATGGGCCTTGAATTCCTGATCTTTCCAGGACTTTTATCATGAAAGGGTGTTGAATTTTGTCAAATGCTTTCTCAGTATCTAATGACATGATTATGTGTTTTTTCCCCTTTAAGTTTATTTATATAGTGGATTATGTTGATGGATTTACGGATATTGAACCATCCCCACATCCTTGGGATGAAGCCTACTTGATCATGATTGATGATCTTTTTGATGTGTTCTTGGATTCGGTTTGCAAGAATATTTTGAGTATTTTTGCATTGATATTCATAAGGGAAATTGGTCTGAAGTTCTTTCTTTGTTGAGTTTTTGTGTAGTTTAGATATAAGAGTAATTGTGGCTTCATAGAAGGAAATTGGTAGAAGCAGCGGCACTTCCTATGTTTACCGGGAGTCCCAAACCCTCAGATCCCGGCCCGCAGCAGGTCTCTGCTCCCAAACCCCGTGGGAGAGAGATCTCACCACCTGGTCAGGTGGGCACTCCTGAGGCTGCAGAGCGGAAGAGACCACCAACACTGCCCACCCCTGCCCACATCCCTAGCCCAAGAGGAAACTGTATACGGCCTCTGGGTTCCCATGGGGGAGGGCCCAGGAGCGGCAGGACCCCTGCGCCTGAGACACCGCTGGAACCTGAAGGGACAGACCGGATAAACAGTTCTCTGCACCCAAATCCCATGGGAGGGAGAGCTAAACCTACAGAGAGGCAGACACGCCTGGGAAACCAGAAGAGACTGCACTCTGCACACATCTCTGACACCAGAGGAAAACACCAAACGCCATCTGGAACCCTGGTACACGGAAGCTCCCGGAAACGGCGGCGCAGATCTTCCTGGTTGCTGCCGCCATGGAGAGCTCGTAGGCAGCACCCCACGAGCAAACTTGAGCCTCGGGACCACAGGTAAGACCAACTTTTCTGCTGCAAGTGACCTGCCTGGTGAACACCAGACACAGGCCCACAGGAACAGCTGAAGGCCTGTAGATAGGAAAAACTACATGCCCGAAAGCAGAACACTCTGTCCCCATAACTGGCTGAAAGAAAACAGGAAAACAGGTCTACAGCACTCCTGACACACAGGCTTATAGGACAGTCTAGCCACTGTCAGAAATAGCAGAACAAAGTAACACTAGAGATAATCTGATGACGAGAGGCAAGCGCAGGAACCCAAGCAACAGAAACCAAGACTACATGGCATCATCGGAGCCCAATTCTCCCACCAAAGCAAACATGGAATATCCAAACACACCAGAAAAGCAAGATCTAGTTTCAAAATCATATTTGATCATGATGCTGGAGGACTTCAAGAAAGACGTGAAGAACTCCCTTAGAGAACAAGTAGAAGCCTACAGAGAGGAATCGCCAAAATCCCTGAAAGAATTCCAGGAAATCATAAATAAACAAGTAGAAGCCCATAGAGAGGAGTCACAAAAATCCCTGAAAGAATTCCAGGAAATCATAAATAAACAAGTAGAAGCCCATAGAGAGGAGTCACAAAAATCCCTGAAAGAATTCCAGGAAAACACAATCAAACAGTTGAAGGAATTAAAAATGGAAATAGAAGCAATCAAGAAAGAACACATGGAAACAACCCTGGATATAGAAAACCAAAAGAAGAGACAAGGAGCTGTAGATACAAGCTTCACCAACAGAATACAAGAGATGGAAGAGAGAATCTCAGGAGCAGAAGAGTCCATAGAAATCATTGACTCAACTGTCAAAGATAATGTAAAGTGGAAAAAGCTACTGGTCCAAAACATACAGGAAATCCAGGACTCAATGAGAAGATCAAACCTAAGGATAATAGGTATAGAAGAGAGTGAAGACTCCCAGCTCAAAGGACCAGTAAATATCTTCAACAAAATCATAGAAGAAAACTTCCCTAACCTAAAAAAAGAGATACCCATAGGCATACAAGAAGCCTACAGAAATCCAAATAGATTGGACCAAAAAAGAAACACCTCCCGTCACATAATAGTCAAAACACCAAACACACAAAATAAAGAAAGAATATTAAAAGCAGTAAGGGAAAAAGGTCAAGTAACATATAAAGTCAGACCTATCAGAATTACACCAGACTTTTCGCCAGAAACTATGAAAGCCAGAAGATCCTGGACAGATGTCATACAGACCCTAAGAGAACACAAATGCCAGCCCAGGTTACTGTATCCTGCAAAACTCTCAATTAACATAGATGGAGAAACCAAGATATTCCATGACAAAACCAAATTTACACAATATCTTTCTACAAATCCAGCACTACAAAGGATAATAAATGGTAAAGCCCAACATAAGGAGGCAAGCTATACCCTAGAAGAAACAAGAAACTAATCGTCTTGGCAACAAAACAAAGAGAAGAAGAGCGCACAAACATAACCTCACATCTAAATATGAATATAACAGGAAGCAATAATCACTATTCCTTAATATCTCTCAACATCAATGGCCTCAACTCCCCAATAAAAAGACATAGATTAACAAACTGGATACGCAACGAGGACCCTGCATTCTGCTGCCTACAGGAAACACACCTCAGAGACAAAGACAGACACTACCTCAGAGTGAAAGGCTGGAAAACAACTTTCCAAGCAAATGGTCAGAAGAAGCAAGCTGGAGTAGCCATTCTAATATCAAATAAAATCAATTTTCAACTAAAATTCATCAAAAAAGATAAGAAAGGACACTTCATATTCATCAAAGGAAAAATCCACCAAGATGAACTCTCAATCCT
The DNA here is from genome assembly GCF_021556685.1 of Rattus norvegicus. Taxonomy (NCBI): domain Eukaryota; kingdom Metazoa; phylum Chordata; class Mammalia; order Rodentia; family Muridae; genus Rattus; species Rattus norvegicus. The sequence continues at coordinate 67,020,369 of NC_141540.1, forward strand.
AAATATCTATGCCCCAAATACAAGGGCACCTACATACGTAAAAGAAACCTTACTAAAGCTCAAAACACACATTGCCCCTCACACAATAATAGTAGGAGACTTCAACACCCCACTCTCATCAATGGACAGATCATGGAAACAGAAATTAAACAGAGACGTAGACAGACTAAGAGAAGTCATGAGCCAAATGGACTTAACAGATAATTATAGAACATTCTACCCTAAAGCAAAAGGATATACCTTCTTCTCAGCTCCTCATGGTACTTTCTCCAAAATTGACCATATAATTGGTCAAAAAAACGGGCCTCAACAAGTACAGAAAGATAGAAATAATCCAGTGTGTGCTATCAGACCACCATGGCCTAAAACTGGTCTTCAATAACAATAAGGGAAGAATGCCCACATATACGTGGAAATTGAACAATGCTCTACTCAATGATAACCTGGTCAAGGAAGAATAAAGAAAGAAATTAAAGACTTTTTAGAATTTAATGAAAATGAAGGTACAACATACCCAGAGACAGACAGATAGACCAATGGAACAGAATTGAAGACCCAGAAATGAACCCACACACCTATGGGCACTTGATTTTTGACAAAGGAGCCAAAACCATCAAATGGAAAAAAGATAGCATTTTCAGCAAATGGTGCTGGTTCAACTGGAGGTCAACATGTAGAAGAATGCAGATCGATCCATGCTTATCACCCTGTACAAAGCTTAAGTCCAAGTGGATCAAGGACCTCCACATCAAACCAGATACACTCAAACTAATAGAAGAAAAACTAGGGCAACATCTCGAACACATGGGCACTGGAAACATTTCCTGAACAAAACACCAATGGCTTATGCTCTAAGATCAAGAATCGACAAATGGGATCTCATAAAGCTGCAAAGCTTCTGTAAGGCAAAGGACACTGTGGTTAGGACAAAAGGGCAACCAACAGATTGGGAAAAGATCTTTACCAATCCTACAACAGATAGAGGCATATATCCAAAATATACAAAGAACTCTAGAAGTTAGACCGCAGGGAGACAAATAACCCTATTAAAAAATGGGGTTCAGAGCTAAACAAAGAATTCACAGCTTAGGAATGCCGAATGGCTGAGAAACACCTAAAGAAATGTTCAACATCTGTAGTCATAAGGGAAATGCAAATCAAAACAACCCTGAGATTTCACCTCACACCAGTGAGAATGGCTAAGATCAAAAACTCAGGTGACAGCAGATGCTGGCGAGGATGTGGAGAAAGAGGAACACTCCTTCATTGTTGGTGGGATTGCAGACTGGTACAACCATTCTGGAAATCAGTCTGGAGGTTCCTCAGAAAATTGGACATTGAACTGCCTGAGGACCCAGCTATACCTCTCTTGGGCATATACCCAAAAGATGCCCCAACATATAAAAAAGTCATGTGCTCCACTATGTTCATTGCAGCCTTATTTATTATTATATTATTATTATTATATTATTATTATATTATTATTCTGGCTATTGCCAGAAGCTGGAAAGAACCCAGATGCCCTTCAACAGAGGAATGGATACAGAAAATGTGGTACATCTACACAATGGAATATTACTCAGCTATCAAAAACAACGACTTTATGAAACTCGTAGGCAAATGGCTGGAACTGGAAAATATCATCCTGAGTGAGCTAACCCAAACACAAAAAGACATACATGGTATGCACTCACTGATAAGTGGCTATTAGCCCAAATGCTTGAATTACCCTAAATGCCTAGAACAAATGAAACTCAAGACAGATGATCAAAATGTGAATGGTTCACTCCTTCTTTAAAAGGGGAACAAGAATACCCTTGGCAGGGAAGAGAGAGGCAAAGATTAAAACAGAGACTGAAGGAACACCCATTCAGAGTCTGCCCCACATGTGGCCCATGCATATACAGCCATCCAATTAGACAAGATGGATGAAGCAAAGAAGTGCAGACCGACAGGAGCCGGATGTAGATCGCTCCTGAGAGACACAGCCAGAATACAGCAAATACAGAGGCGAATACCAGCAGCAAACCACTGAACTGAGAATAGGACCCCCGTTGAAGGAATCAGAGAAAGAACTGGAAGAGCTTGAAGGGGCTCGAGACCCCATATGTACAACAATGCCAAGCAACCAAGCTTCCAGGGACTAAGCCACTACCTAAAGACTATACATGGACTGACCCTGGACTCTGACCTCATAGGTAGCAATGAATATCCTAGTAAGAGCACCAGTGGAAGGGGAAGCCCTGGGTCCTGCTAAGACTGAACCCCCAGTGAACTAGATTGTTGGGGGGAGGGCGACAAGGGGGGGAGGATGGGGAGGGGAACACCCATAAAGAAGGGGAGGGGGGAGGGGGATGTTTGCCTGGAAACCAGGAAAGGGGATAACACTCGAAATGTATATAAGAAATACTCAAGTTAATAAAAAAAAAAATAAAGAAAGAAAAAGAAAAAAAAAAGAAAAAAAAAAGGAAGGAATTTGGTAGTGCTCTGTCTGTTTCTATTTTGTGGAATAGTTTGGATAGTATTGGTATGAGGTCTTCTATGAAGGTCTGATAGAATTCTGCCCTGAACCCATCTGGACTTGGGCTTTTTTTAGTTGGGAGACTTTTAATAACTGCTTCTATTTCTTTAGGAATTATGGGGTTGTTTAGATGGTTTATCTGATCCTGACTGACCTTTGGTACCTAGTATCTGTCTAGAAAATTGTTCATTTCATCCAGATTATGGAGGAGACCTTGAAGATTTAAAGTATTAAGGTGTTAATGACTCCTGAGATTTTAAAAGTTGGACCTTGTTTTATATTGTAATGTTAATATTAGCATGAGACCTTGGGGACAAAAGCAAGGAAAGGTTAAGGTTTAACAATGATACGTTTGTGCTCGTCTTGACAAGGGGTGGACTTGTACTGCTAACCTTGGTTGTCAACATATCTGGGAAGAGGGAGCCACAAGAGAAGAACTGCCTCCATCTGGTTGGCCCATGTCTACAGGACATTTTTCTCTGCAGTGGGGCAGGGCCTAGTTTACTGGAGATGGTGCCCTCTGTAAGCAGGTGACTTGAGCTGGGGAAGGGAGGTAGGCGAGCAAGCTAGAGGGATTGAGCCGGTAAGCGGCGTTCCTCCACGGGGCTCCGCTTCAGTGTCTGCTTCCAGATTCCCAGAGGAGTTCTTATCCTGGTTTCCCTCCGCAACGGACCATGTAAAAGTGAACCACTTTCTCCTCATATTAGCTTTGTTCTGCTGCTGTGATAAAGCACCCTGACCCACGTGACTTATGGAAGGAGTTTGTTTTGGTTCGTGGTTCTAGGAGGAGAGCCCATCACGGTGGGGAGGCAGGGCACAAGTGGCAGGTGCAGTGGCCAGAGCAAGAATCAGAGCGATTTAACCCTCAAACAAGCATAAAGCAGAGAGGGCAAAGTTGCAAGTACGGCAAGGCTATGTCTCAAAGCCAATCTCCAGCGATGCAGTTCCTCCTGCAAAGTTAGCTCTCTCGAACCTCCAAAAGCAGTGCCACCAAGGAGGGACAAGTGTTCAAATGTCTGAGCCTGTGGGGGATTTCTCATTCAAACCAGCACATCCCCACATTGGTTTTGGTCAGTGGGTCTCTCTCTCTCTCTCTCTCTCTCTCTCTCTCTCTCTCTCTCCCTCCCTCCCTCCCTCCCTCCCTCCCTTCCTTCCTTCCTTTCTTTTTTCACTTTTTAAATTAAATTTTGTGCATGTGGTGCGTGTGTGTCTGTGTGTGTCTGAGTCGTATATCTGTGTGTGTCTCTGTGTTGTGCATGTCTCTGTATGTGTTATGTATGTGTTTCTCTGTGTATGTTTCTGTGTGTCTGTGTGTCTCTGTTGTGTCTGTGTGTCTGTATGTGTGTCTGTATGTCCCTGTTCTCTGTGTTGTGTGTGTGTCTGTGTGTTGTATGTCTCTGTGTACATGTGTGTCTCTGTGTGTATGTGTCTATGTCTCTGCGTGTACATGTTTGTGTGTTACATGTGTCTCTGTGTATACGTGTCTCTGTGTTGTGTATGTGTGTCTTTCTGTGTGTTTTCACCTGCCAGAGCACATTTATGGAAACAGATGATTTAATGATGTCAGTTCTCCTTGCCCACCTTTATGGGGTTCTAGGGTTGAACTCAGGCAGCCAGGTTAACCCAGGAAGTGCCCTTACCTGTGAAGCCATTTTGCCAAGCACAAGTTTTCCCCCTCACAACTTAAACTTTCATTTCCTTCAGAATTTCACACAGGAGTAATGTATTCACACCAATTCTACCAACCCCCATCTCTTCCCTTCAACCTCCCCAGTGCCCCCCTCACTCTGTCGCAAATCAACGACTTCTTTATTAATTGTTACACACATATTATAAATAATCTACTGAGGTCGTTTCATGTTTCGTGAACAGAGATGTGTTTAAGGCTGACCACGTGGAGGGGATAATCAGGAGCTCATCCCTGCAGAAGTTTGCTTATCTGTCTGTCTAGCCAAGTGTTGCCTGTAGTTCTTCATTGATGGCTGAGGTCTTGTAAGTTTTGCCCCATTCCTATTGGCACGTCAACTGGAGTTTTCATTATACTTTATATGTGACTGTAATTCTTTTACTCTTGCAGATTTCGGTAACTTTGTTCTGTATACTTAGTATTTTAACTATTATGTGCTCTGGGGAGTTTCTTTTCTAGGCCTGTCCATGTGTGTCTGGGTGCTGCTTGTATCTAATGAAAGTCTTTCTAAGCTGCAGGGAAGTCTTCTTGTATGACCTTGTTGAGGATCTGGTCCATACCATTATCTTGAGATTCCTCTCCTTTTTTTCTATGCTTCTAATTTGAAGGTTCATTCTTTTTAGGGTGTCCTGAAATTTCTGTATACCCCTATTAATCCATTTTTCTTGTTTCTTATAAATAAATTAATTTATTTTTGAGGCAGGGATTTATTATGTAGCCCTGGCTGTCTTGGAACATACTATGGAGACCAGGCTGGAACTCACAGAGACCCATTGGCCTCTGTCTCATGAGTACTGGGATTAAAGTGTGTGCCCCACCACATCCAGCCCCCACCACACCCCCAATTGATCAGTTTAGTTCCTCTGTTTTGTCTTCAAGTCCTGGTATTATGTCTTTCATCTTCCACTCCACTGGCAAGGACTTCCTCTGTTTCCCAGCTGTTTCTTTAGTTGCTTCAATTACATCTTCATTTCAGCTTGAATTTTCTTCATTTCTTTAATTTCTTTACTGAATCCAGTTTTCAAATTCCGTATTGTCCTCTTAATTCATTCAGCTGTCTTCTTAGACTCTGAAGTTTATTCGTATCCTCTTTAAAGTTCCTTGAGGTATTTGTGTCTTTTTAAAACTTTTTTGATTATGTTTGAGTTTGTGACTATTATTTTAAGTTCTGTGTCCTAGGATTCATGTAAGTAATTCTTAGTGCTGTGTGTATGTGTGTCTGTGCATCTGTGTCTGCATGGGTGCCTGTGTCTGTATGTGTGCGTTTATGTGTGTCTGTATGTGTATGGTCTATATGTCTATGTCTGTGGACTCCTCTCTCTCTCTCTCTCTCTCTCTCTCTCTCTCTCTCTCTCTGTGTGTGTGTGTGTGTGTGTGTGTGTGAGTGTGAGTTACCTTGACCTTTTGCACCATTTGTGTTTGCAGTGTGACCTGGCCTGTGGACTTCTTACATCGGTTCTGTGTCCAGTGTGAGATTCTTCTGGCCTGACTCACTCTGAACCAGTATCTGAGCTGCAGGACTTTGAGCTAGGTCTGCAAGTGTGGATAGCATGGATGGGCAAGTTCTGGGGAGCTCAGGGTTAAGGCAAGTGTGTGAGCTGTGTGTCCAGAGCTATGCTTGTGAGTGTCAAAATACATGATTTATCACAGCAACAGACAGCAAACTGGAGTACATAATACAATTCTGCCTTTCACACCTCAGCCACTCACTCTCTGGGGCTCTAAGCTGACAACTATTCTAGCAACAAATTCACCTTTAGCGCAAATTACCCAGCCGGTCTATTTTTGCCTGTAATCATGAACACTGATATCCTTTATATATTCTCCAGAGACACTGATGAAAAGGAGGAGGGGGAGGGGAAGGGGGGAGAAAGAAGGAGAAAGAGGAGAGGGAAGGGTGGGGAGGGAGTAGAAAAAGGAGAGGGAGATAGAGAGGGGGAGCATAAAGGAAGGAGAGGGCAAGGGAGGGAGAGGAAGGGCAAGGGAGGGAGAGGAAGGGGAAGGGAGGGAGAGGAAGGGGAAGGGAGGGAGAGGAATGGGAAGGGAGGGAGAAGAAGGGGAAGGGAGGGAGAGGAAGGGGAAGGGAGGGAGAAGAAGGGGAAGGGAGAGAGAGGAAGGGGAAGGGAGGGAGAGGAAGGGGGAGAGAGGGAGAGGAAGGGGAAGGGAGGGAGAGGAAGGGGAAAGGAGGGAGAGGAAGGGCAAGGGAGGGAGAGGAAGGGGAAGGGAGGGAGAAGAAGGGGAAGGGAGGGAGGAGAAGTGGGAGGAGAGGACAGGGGAAGGGGGAAGGGAGCGATCAGGAGTGTCAGACAAATCGATGTACAGATTTCCCTAGAAATGCCATACTGGTCTTAGGGAACCCCTGGGATTTTTCCTAAGCTTCATCCCACAACCCCTGGCTTCAACATTGCTTTATGAACAACTTCCTGTGTGTCCCCTTGTCATTACCTTATGAGCTTCCTGTGTGTCCCTTTGTAATTGTGTCACAGCTGCAGGAAATGAGAAAGAATGCTGTCCAACCTTGTTTAATTTTGACAGTTTTCTTCAAGGCAAACACTCCCACAGCTGACAAAAACCGTGTCCATGTTCTTTACAAGGGAGCTCACAAGGCTCGTGCTAATTTGGATAGAGTTGCTGGCTGTCAGTTTTAGTGATAGTGTCCTTTTCTTTCACAGTTATGATTAATTAGTGCATGTGTGTGGGAATGCAGGTGTGCATGTGTCAATGTGTACATTAGTGTGTGTGTGTGTAGGTGTGCACATGCCTATGCACTGTGTGTTTGTGTGTTTGTGAGAATGCAGGTATGCATATGTTGATGTGTGCATTTGTGTGTGTGTATTTGAGAATGCAGGTGTGTATATGTCAGTATGTGTGTGTGTGTGTGTGTGTGTGTGTGTGTGAATGAAGGTGTGCACACTCCAGTGCATGTGTGTGAGGGTCAGAGATAGCTTTTGCTCTGTGTTCTCTCCCTCCATTGTGTGGGCTCTGGGATGGAACTCAGGTTGTCAGGAACTCAGGTGCTCAAAGCAGGTACTTTTGACTACTCAGCCATCTCACTGGGCCTCTTCCTTTTCTTTAACTCATTGTGAAAGTGCTCACAGACAAGAAAGGAACCTATCACACCCACGACTTTTCTCCTGCAAAGAAAACCAGAGCACCAACACTACCCTTAATTAGAATCAACTGTGGTCTAAACAGAAATGGAGGCCGTTCTAAAAACTCCCGTCTCGTGATGGCCTTAGGAAGTCAGGGGTAGCATCCCACCATTTCTGTAAAGTATGTTCTGTAAATGGCAGAGATTTGGGAGAGGGATGGTGTCAGAACCCTGAAGTGGAGCAGAAAGAATTTCCTCGAAGTCTCCAGAGGCCTTCCTTCAGTGGATGGCACATCTGCCTTGTCTTCTGTGCCAATGATGCTTTCTCTCATGCAAATATTAGAATAAAACTTTATTTTTCTTGTTTTCACAAAGCTATAATTTTTTCTATCAACACTGAAAAACAAAACAAAGCAGAACACAGAAGGAAAAGTGATCACGGATAGTCTCAGCATCCGAAGACAATCCCCGTGAGTTGAGAAGGGAGTTTGGACAGTGAGCTCTAACTGCTGGATCCAAGGGTCCTTCTAATTTTGGGTTCATTTGCACTTAGCAAATGGTTCCGACAGTGACACAGGAGCAAGGGAGGCGATGTAGTGTTCTTTCTTAGAGGGTGTGTTCTTCTTTCTTAGAGGTCTATTTATTTGTCCTAATTGTCCTTGATCCTCAGAGTAGGCAGTTCCTTCTTCTTCTTTTTTTTTTTATAAGGATTTTTTTTTAGATTTATTTATTATATATAAGTACACTGTAGCTGTCTTCAGATACACCAGAAGAGGGCATCAGATCTCTTTACAGATGGTTGTGAGCCACCATGTGGTTGCTGGGATCTGAACTCAGGACCTCTGGAAGAGCCGTCGGTGCTCCCAACCACTAAGCCATCTCTCCAGCCCAGGCAGTTCCTTCTTAAGGGCAGTGTAAGCTTCCACCCCAAAGTCTCTCCCCAGCGAAGCATAAGAGATGTGCAGATGATGAATGAGAACAAGCAGGACATTTATAACGTGTTCAGAGCCATGTCCACACCATGTGCTTTTATTTTATTTTAAGGAAAGCGAGGCCCGGAACCTCTAGGAAGGAAGTCTTGTTCTGGACCCAAGAGAAGTTTAGCCCTGGGCATTTTCACACTCCTTAGGAGAAGGCAGGGATTTCCAATTACTCTGCAGTGCTCAAGTTGATTTGAGCAGACAGTTCTTTTGTTACTTATGCCCATGACAAAATGACAAAGGGACAGGGAACATTAATGCATTACCAAGGTACCCGGTGTACTCTCCGTAGTTTAAAATAGCATTAAAATTTAAGTCAACTCTCCAGAGCTTCCCCTAGCACATCCGCAAATGAGAGCATTGTCTCATCTGTTCCGCCTCCTGGACGAGCAGATAGTTGTCACCACTAAGTGGGAGGGGAGCCGTTTCCTGCACCCAGTAGGCCCAGTTGTGGGGCATTAGTATAAAATTGCCAGCGAAACTGGGCAAGCCTGCCATCTTTGCACGTGTGCCTCTGTCCGTGTGGAATTGACTGCTTTACTTGCTTTACCCACCCCACCCCCATGTCAGGAGCAAGGACTTTCTGCTGTTCTGTGCTTCGGACACAGCCATCATAGGTCAAGAGCTGCATAGCCACAGACCCACAGTTTTCATTTTAACTTTTTAATGATGCTTTGTGAGTTTCACATCATGCGCCTAATCCCTCTCACCTCCTCACTCCCTCATATTTGTCCTTTGCCCTTGCAACCTCCCCACAAAATAAAACATACGCCACACACATACACACACACACACACACACACACACACACACACACACACACACACACACACACACACAGAGAGAGAGAGAGAGAGAGAGAGAGAGAGAGAGAGAGAGAATAAAAGAAAGCATAGAGAACATCTTGTTGTGGGGTTTAAACCCGTGTTGGGACACAGAAGAAACTGGGAGTTCTGTGATGGGAACTGTGAGGGTAGATACCAGCAGGGAATGAAGCAGGCAGACAGCAGGCTTTTCCCTTGACCAGCCCTCCTGTAATAAAGGCCTACTGCTGGAAGGTGCTGGGGGCAGGGGACCCCCCCCCCCCCAGTTTATCCTTCTTGGCTAACTGCACACCTGCCCACATCTCTCATTTTATTCAAGATCAAACTAAATCGACAACCAAGATCGCCCGTCAGAGCAGATTTGACGGCGATTGGTGGTTGACACTCAGTCACCTTACCTCTGAGCATGTCAATAAGGGTAACCACTATAGTGGGTGGCTGCATTTGTCTTCACGGTGGCCGATATCTTTCCACGGTGGCCAGAACTTTCTGGGGATTATTTTATATAACCCTTTCCAACCGTCTTGCAACGTCAACCCAATTGTAAATTAATCATTCTACATACATTTCTCAATTTCACTACCCTTTAAAATTAAAAACCTGCATTTAGCCTCCATATGGATTTTATTTTACAGGCTCATTTATTTAATGGAAGTCACTTGTAGACTCCAAAGGTGATTCTGGGAACAGGTAGTCGGATACGTCTTGATGGCCTTCTCTGTTCATCACTGCTTTGCCTGTCTGGTGATGAACCTTAATGGGCCTGTCATTAATACTCCCCCATTCTTTTGTTCTGTTTTTGAGGCCCTGGCTGTCCTGGACTCACTGTGTAGACCAGGGTGGCCTTGAACTCACAGACATCCTCTCACCTCTTCCTTCCTGCACTGGGATAGGTAGGGATGGAGGAGCTGGGTGTGGCAGGTCATGCCTTTAGCCCTAGTATGTAGAAGGCTGTGATAGGGTTGCAAGTTCGAGGCCATCCTGCGTCACATAGCAAGACCCTGTCTTAAAAAGCCAATATAATGAAACCTAAAACCAAATCAACAAAACAATAGGGACAGAGACTGACCCCTGGAATGGGTTTTGACATTGTTCCAGGCTTTGGGAATACTTTTACTACTCCCAAGTCAAACCTGGGGAATTTTTCTTCTCAGGCACCCCAAGTATTTAAGGAAAACCTTTGTGGGTGCAGTAAGAGTCCGCTAAGCACAAGGGTAGACAGACCTATCTGGATGGGGGCTCTGATCCATGTGGGAAATGGGTGTGTGCGGCCAGTGTGGCAGGCTGAGGCACACTGTGATCTTTCCAGAACAATCTTCCTTTCTCAGTTGGACACCTCTTCCTGGTAAGTAGCCTGTGAGTCCAGCCTTCCATAAGGAAAGTGGGCACTGGGGAAAGGGACCCAACCGTAGCATCAAGTGAGTCACAGTGGTTCCAGATTCTTCCATGAAGAGCTCTTGCCCCCAGATGGGAGGAAACTCACCTTACCTTTGGGTAGGCCCTCTGACTAGAGGTCTAGACGTCCTTCCATCAGGGGCTAGAAACAATTCTAACTGGGGGAGTCACCTAATTTTCATTAATTCATAATTCCTCTGAGTTTAATGACTTTTGCATATGAAACCCAACGTTTAATTAGGACACGCGCCTGCGATAGAAGTCCATGTAGGGACAGTAAACGTAGAACTTCCAGCTTAACTCCTGGTCGGCTGCTTTTCTCTTGTGCTGGGGACTGGACTCGGGCTTGTATTTGCTGGTAGATCTACTACTGAGTGAAATCCTCCAGCTCCTCACGTAAAATTCAATGAAAGGAACCAGATATGAAGACTGTGTGAGCCCACATGGGCAGTCAGACTGACAGGTTTGATGACCAGCTAGGGTGTGGGGTGTCCACGTGCTGGCTCCCTGTGGCTAGTGTGCCGTCCCTTGGTCAGGGTGGTAGACACTTTCTCTTTTTTGGTGGTTGGGCTTGAATGGTTTTGCATGCTAAGTGCTTGCTCTACCACCAAATTGTAATGATTGATACATGTATATATTTTATACTTCTCCAAGCCAGGGCTGTGACAGATGCAGCTCCTCGGACAGGGCTGTGTATAGGAGGCTTCATTTTCAAATGCATGAATGAAAATACATATAAAACAAAAATCTTTTCTTTTTAGATTTATTTCTTTTATGTATATGAGTACACTGTCGCTGTCTTCAGACACACCGGAAGAGAGCATCGGATCCCATGACAGATGGTTGTGAGCCACCATATGGTTGCTGGGAATTGAACTCAGGACCTCTGAAAGAACAGTCAGTGCTCTTAACCACTGAGCCATCTCTCCAGCCCCTAAAAATCTTTTCTTAAACATAGGAGCCAGGTGGTGTGGTGCTTGCTTTTAATCTTGGCTGAGGCAGACAGATCTTAATGAGTTGAGGCCAGCCTGGTCTACATAGTGAGTTCCAGGACATCCAGGGCCCTGTCTCAAACAAAACAAAACAAAAAACAAACAAAAAGAAACAGCTAAAATTTCACAATCTTAAAGCAACCCAGCTCTCTAGGAGAACAAGAGTAAAAAGGGAACAGACAGGACAGTCACAGCAAATCATGAGCAGACAAAGGTGGTCAGAACTATCATATTTATTATAAAGCTACACCTTGAAGAACAAACCCAACTGTATATTGAAGCCTGCAATGGTACATGCCAAAAATGTACTGTACTATACAGAAAAGTGCATCGTCACGACAAATTAACAAAACATCTTCTCTTCCAGGACTGTAAAAGCACCCCTTTCCTCCTCACCTCAGAGAGGAGGGGGACGTACTGGAGAGCAGTACAGAGCAAGGGGACGGATGGCAGTACCAGTGTGGGTGGGGCCTTGTGGGGAGGTTGGATTGGATGGCAGGGAGTCACAGCAGGGTGAGAAAGGCACAGTCACGTCTAGGAGGGCAACAAGACAGTGTGACAATCCACACGATGCGAGATGCACATGACTGAGGCGCAGGAGGCTGGGGATGGGGAGAGGCTGGGAACAAGTGGAGGGAGTTTCAGGACACTGTGGTGGGCAGCAGGAAATGAAGGAACTGGGTGGGACCTAGTGGGCAACAGTCCAAGAGCAAGGCTAACTCTAAGATAGGAAGGCACTTTCACATGTACATACTACAGATGTACATTGACACACTTAGGTAACTGTCACAAGCAGAAAGCTACCGGTACTGCAACTGACCAAATCAACAGGAAAGGACAATACTGGTTTAATTACGTGGGTGGGAGTTATCGTTCAGAATGCAGGGACAGAGCAATCTCTCCTGTTACACAGCCACCTACTACGCTTTAGATATCTACAGTCACCGTCACACTACACACGGAACTTGTGTGAACGCTCTACGGAGGGGCATTCACAAACGCACAGTTTATATATTTTCTCTTACTAGTTTCTAAGATAAGCGTTATGGAACCTGGTACGGTTATTTAAACATACAAAATTCCCTATGTAATTTAAAGATACAGTTACCCATCTTGATTATACCACCGAGACTTTTTCTTTTTTTTTAAATAAAGTATACTAGGATGAGTGGGAACTCGGTCTCCGCTGCAAGCCTGAGGCTCCAGCCAGCTGGAGCTTGAGGGGGCCTCTCAGCTCAGGGGTCAGTCTCAAGTAGGGGGTTCTATCTGCACTTCCAGGATTTCTGTGTTTCAGGGTCTCAGTGTTGGATACCAGAGATGGCATCCCAGATGCGTTTCCTGAATTTATAGTCTTTTCTACTATTGCCAGGAAAAAAAAAAAAAAAAAAAAAACCAACCCAAATAGACTCTCAATGAACTCATGGCCCCCTTACTGTTAGATTTCAAATGTTAGATCACAGTTCCTTCAGCACATAGACATTAGAGGCTGGGCAATCTGAAATGCTAAGACCACTACCATCGACCCAGCTTCTTAGTTAAATGATAGAGCCGCTTTGGGAATGGCAAGTGCAGAGACAGAGAATTCAAGAGAGACTGGCCCTTTGGAGCTGTTTATCCATTGGTAATTACTCATGACTATGGTAGTTGAATGAGTGGGACCTCACTATGAATTGTTCTGTGGCTGGCTCATGGGGCACCGAAGTCAGAGTACGTTGTGTGAACACAAGGAAAACTGTTGAATAATGGTGTGGCATGTGACAAGACCTCGAGCTTTGCGCAGTGCCCGAGACAGTTCGAAAGTTTATGCGACACTCCTCAGAGAATGTGCAGTTAAGTTCCTAGCAACCCATTCCTCAAACCCCCCCAACACACACCAAAGGGCTTTGCAAATCTCCGTCAGGGCTCTACAGATGGGCTTTGCAGATGGGCTGTAAACATGTGGTTCTATCGGCTACGAATCTTGAGTGCTTGTGGAGTCCGGTATCGTCATGGATTTGCTCACCAAACACTCCCATCCCTAAGCTGCATATGGACTGAGATTGGCAATGGGGAGAACAGAGAGCACCTTGGGGTTCATTTCCTTCCTTTCTTTGTGCCTTCCTGCTATGCTACATTTGTGGTATAAACCAGGCCTTGCAAGGCGACCCTTTTCAGTTGCTGCAGCTTTTAGGGAACTTTACTGACAGCTTCTAGGGTCCTTTGTGCAGGGGGATGCTTTACCTTAAGCTCTTCGGGGCGTGGCTCAAAGGGTGCCAAGTCAGAGGGGGAAGGGTAGGCCCGATGAGTTATCACTCAAGAAAGGAAGGATTGGTGAGAGCTTACCTGGAGGCCATCTACACTCTTGGCTTTCATTTGAGACAAAGGTATGCCTGGGAATGGTAACAGGCACAGGACAGACGATGGAGAAGGAAAAGGATGGAGCCTACCAGGAGCTGTTTCCTAGAGGAAGAGGCCCCTGGCAGTGTATACGAGTATGGCCTTTGCTATTCAAGGTAGCAGAGTCCTGACCTAGTGGTTAGAAAGGCATAGGTGGGGCACAGAAGCCAGGGAGCTGTCTAAGGAAGTAAGATCTGAAAAGCTAAAATGAAAGCTTAAGAAAGGCATTTACAGATGAACTCAAACGGCAGCCAATTTCTTCTGCCCTCTGCTGGCATCATCCGTCAAGGAATGGAAAAATGCTTTTAAGAGTCGTTATTGTTTTCTAGTAAGTGGAGGGTCCATTTAGGGGACAATAAATTTCCAAGGAGACCACCAGTCAGTGTCAATCAAAGGGTAGTCCTGGCTGGGTCTCCATGGCTTCTTTTTCAAAATGGTTGGAAAGAATGGTTTCGAAAAATTCGAGGCTTAAAGCCTTACCATATCTGAAGTACCTGGGGGTAGGGAGTCTGTCTTCAGTACATTTATGAAGTGAGGAGAGTGACTTGGAAAGGGAATATTTCACCGATATGTTTTCCTGCAATGGGATGACTGGACTGGCAAACTGAGGTAGCCATCGGTTACGACCCTGACTTTAGTACAGGTCTTGGTTGGTTTCTGCAGAAGCTATTGTCAATGCTGTGCTACTGTTAGGTGGGCACACAACCAGCTAGAGGGTAATTAATGGTGGGTCCTAAGGGGTTTGCTTTGAGCCATCTGTTTGCTCCATCAGAAAGTTCAGTGTTAATGCAGATGTCCGCTGCTGTGGCTAGGAAAATTGTGATTTGTACCTTAGTGAGAATAGTTGTGTTCAGAATGATCTTGGGATGTACAGCTCAGTGGTAGTGTATACTTAGCATGCAAGAGGTCCCCGTCAGTCCCCAGAACCAAACAAACACAAATCTACCATTTTTTTAAGATGGAGGAAAAATACAGTAAATATAATAAAGAAAAATGGCTATATGCCAAAATGCCAGGGAAAGAGGTCCCTAATTGAGCCCATTTGGGTACAGTTCTGTAGAGATCATAACCCAAAAAGCAAACACAAATAGGACGAGAACAGAAGTCACGATTCTGAGGTACAAAACTGGGAAGACACCATCCCGGTGCCACAAGGTCCTCTTCCCTTGGTGGCCTCGCATGGCTCCCTCAGTACCATAGCCAGATCTGGCTTGGCTCAAAGAGAGATGTGGGTAGTAGGGCTGGGGCTTCAGATTGGGGACCATTGGACCCTTGTGGCACAAAGGAACCAAGGTAATTTAGTCACAACATCAGTGGATGAAGGATTCACTTCCTGTTTGGTTTTTTTTCCCCATTGCCATAAAGGAGATCATGGGTGTTTAGGGGAAGGCAGCCATGTTTCTCAGGCTGTTATCGAACAAATGTGCAGGAGTTTGTGGTGCAACCAGAAAGTCTTACAATTCGACTGTTCTAGTCCTTTGTAAGTGTAGGGGGTGGACTTGGACTTCTCCAGGGCCCGGCCGAGTTCTTTGAGGGAGTAATGTCAACAGTTTTCCCCTTACTACCTTTTCCAGGTTCAGATCAAGCAACATCTTAGGGTCTTCTGCACCCTTCCACTGAGTCTTTAACCTGGATCCAGGGAAATGACTTTGATGCAAGGGTCCATCATTGAACTCCTTCAAGCCATCAACTGAAGGTTCCTCTGGAGCCTTCCTCTGTGACTTTGATCAGGTGCCAGCAGCCACTCTGGACAGAGTTAGAGGTGCTTGTTGTTGGTTACTAGGCAACGAGTGCTCTCTTCCTGCTATTGTCACAGATCATGGCGGGTGATGCTACTCCAGTGAGATCTAGGATTCGGGTTCTCTTGCTTCCGGGACACTCACCTGGGCTACACTAAATCGGAAGTCATATGCCTAGTGTTGGGTGAGGTGTTGCCTTCGTTACAGGGGTGCAGCATTGGATTTTCAAGTAAGTCTAAGTGTTCCTATTGTCTTTAAAATGACAAGTGTCCAGTTATTAAAAAAATTACAAAATACAAATGCCCGTGTTAATTCAGCTAGTCCCAGACATCATTACATTCGACACAACATAGAAAAGCCAAGGGATCTCCAGTTATAAGGGCGAGACTGAGGAAGGCTGAGGATCACCGATTCTTGCCACTAATTCATTTTCACTTTCACACACACACCCCTCTTCCCTCATGACCTTTGTTTTTACATCGTGCAAGACTTGTCTGTGGGACCCTGGGAAGGTGCGGCAGGTCCTACAGTAGGGTTTGTTTTTGGAAGAACAGCAGGCTTTGGCCTAAGGGCTGGGGGCTTCAGCTGGACACCCATCCTGGGTGCCACCATAGGCTTGAAAGTACTCATTGTATCGCTGGAGGAGCTGGTGCTCCGTCGAAGCTGCGGCTCTGAGCTCCTGAGGGTGACGCTGTGCAGCGGGCTGAGAGATTCTGTGGAAGTCGCAGGGGTGGGCGAATTTTTCACTTGCTCCAAGGTGTCTAGCACGACATCCGGGGCGTGTTTCACTGTGCTCTGCCTCTCCAGCTCACGGAGTTCGTTCAAAGCCGTATTCATGGTCTCTTCAATATCCTAGTGGGAAAGGTCAGAGAGAAAAGAAGAGGCCGGTGTTACAGAAACGAAGCAAGAGAGTGAACACTGGAACTTTACAGTCCTGCCACGGAGTGTGTATACCTTGTGCATCTGGGTTGATCCCGAATGATCTTAGAAGCAAAGCACACCAGAGTCACAGATCAAACAACCGTTCACGCTGAGGAACTAGGCAGCCTACTGAGGTCTCCCTGTCCTGTGCACTGTTGATCAGAATTCTGTCTCACCTTTGTGTGCTGAGCATGGGCAGGCCTGAGGTCAGCCTCAGGTGGTGTCCCTCAGGTGGTGTCCCTTTTGTTTTGAAATAAGAGCATCTTGCTGGCCTGGAACTCACTGATTTAAGCGAAGCTGACTAGCCAGCAGCCCCGAGGGATCTGCCTGTCTCTGCCTCTCCAGCACTGCTTTTACAATCACACACTACCACACCCTGGTTTTTAACATTTGTTCTGAGAATGGGACACATCCCCATGGTTGTACATCAAGAGCTTTACCACCTGAGCCTTGTCCCTAACCCGTCTTGAGATAAATACAAAAGTGAAAACTCCATTCATAACTACCAGAACAGAGGTATCAGAATGTAAAACATTTAGTCAGGTGTGTATAATGGCCAGCTTAGGTTAGGATGTATGTCCATTGCCTGGCGTGCTTATTAGTTCTTTGTGCTGGGAACATTCAAATGATTTCTTAATTGATGCCATTTAAATATTTGATATTAAACATTGTGGCACGCTACCACCTTAGTGCAGGAGCTGTAACCGCCCCACCATCCCCTCCCATCTCCCTTTTGTTCCTCTTGGCTTAGCTGCAGCACTGACCTAGCTTCTCTTTCCTACCTGACTTTGCTCCTAGAGGGGTCTCATTAACAACTCATTCCTGAGACTCTTGAATGTTTGGATAAACACACACACACACACACACACACACACACACACACACACACACACACACACACACACACACCACTCTGCTCTATTACTTTTAGAACTTGCCGCTAGGCACGATTGCTGGGTGTGGATGCCTGCTGCCTGGAAATGCGTACCCTTATCAATTTACTATGTCCCTCTCTCCTTCTGCCTTAAGCTTAATGGCTTGTATCTGCTAGCCCCCGCCTTGGCCCCCGCCTGTAGCAGAGGCTATAGTCCTTGATTGTCCTAGGACCTTACAGGACTTTCTTCTTGCTCCAAAGCATGGCAGAAAAAGTCCTCCTCTCCTTCCCGGCATCTCCTTTTCCTCTGGGGAGCCAGAAGTCCCACCTGTATCTTCCTTCCTGCAATTGGCCCCTGGCCTTCTTTATTGACAAGTCAAGAACCAACAGGGGAACAAGACCTTACATTATCAATTATGGAACACTAGAAGCTACTCTCCTGACTGACCTGCACACATCCAGCACTTAATTGTTCTCGCTCCAAACCAGCCTCAGCCCTCCTGGCCTCTATGCTAGCTTTGAACTCCACATTTTCCCATGATCTTTCAGAACGAGGTAGTTGTTTCCTTTTCTTTCCTGGGCACAGCCCTCACCGTCCAAGTATCTCTTATGTGGTAGGGCTAGTTGCTGGCCTGTGGCTTTCATTTCTCATTCTGAGAAGTGCCTTTGTCTGGAAGTACTTTTTTCTTTCCCTTTCAGTGTTTAAAATATGGTATTCTGGATAGTTATGCTGAGAAATCTGCATTAGTTTTTAGGATCCCTCATATGGGATTTGACTTTATTCTCTTGTTGCTTTTACTTTTCTTTCTTTTTCTTTCTCTCTCTCTCTCTCTCTCTCTCTCTCTCTCTCTCTCTCCCTTCCTTCCTTCCTTCCTTCCTTCCTTCCTTCCTTCCTTCCTTCCTTCCTTCCTTCCTTCCTTCCTTCCTTCCTTCCTTGTCTTTGATTGGAATGCTCATTGGAGAAGACATCTTGGGATTGAGTCTAGCCAGGGAACTTTGAGCTTCCCAGACTTGGACTTCCATACTTCTCTCAATTTTGGAAGTTCCCGTTTGTTATTAGCTGCTTTCTGGTCCTTTCTCCGTGGCTGTTCCTTCTGGCATTCCCACAATATGAGTATTACCTATTTAGGGGTATCTTGAAGTCTTGAGAGTCTTCCCCACTTTTTACTGTCCTGGTGTTTTGCTTTGGCTGGGCCCATTCAGGAGCACCATCTTTAATGCCTGGACCCATTCTGTGGCTTCGGTGCAGTCTTATATTGTGGCTCTCAACTGCATCCTTTTCTTTCTTTTTAAATTCCACTTGCTGAATTCTTTGGGTGTGAAGATTTTGTTTGTGTTTTGTTTCATGATCTCTACATCTTTGTTGATTTTTATCAGTTAGGTCACGGAAGGCTTCTGTGAGTTCTCTGAGTCATTCGTGTTCTCTTGTTCTCTCTTCTGTCATAGTCATTATCTTGAGTTTGTTTTCAAGCTGGTACATTTCCTTTCCTTTAGGGTCTGCTAACAAGTGTTACTGTGGTCCCATCCTTTTCATTTTTTTTGTTGATTTTTTTCCCATCTAGTGTAATATTCACATCTCCAAGTTTTATAGGTTATTTATTCTTTTCAGAGGGACCTCACCACTGTGGATGGATGGGGCCTCACCCTATGGATGGGTGTTAGGGCTTTGGTTAGGTAGATGTTGCCCTGATTCTAGATGGACCCACTGATGAGGCTATAGCTATATACCTCATATATAACCCATCAGTTATATCTACGATGGCGTCACTGTTCCAGGATGCAGGGTGTGTGACTGCAGGGGTATGACGGTTTTGCATGAGGGTGGGGCCACTACCTGATTTATTGTTGGGACTGTATGGGTGTATGCAGGCACTGTGGGCTGTAGCTGTCTGGCTTTTTGGTAGGCAGAACTGCCACCTGACTGTTGGGTATGACTCTTGTAGGTACAGGGAGGCAGGACTACACCTGGATGTCTGAGGATCAGTGTAACAGGTGTGGGTCTTATCTGCTGTGTGTCCGGTAGACTGATGGGGACATCAGGGTGCTGCCAGTATGGCTTCTGGGCCAAGTGTAGGCACATTTGGTGTGCTGCCAACTGTTTGCCAGCTGGCCCTCTGAACAGCATCACTTGCTGCCTGGGTGTGAAAGCTCGCTATGAATTTGAAAGTTGAGATCTTGTCTGCTGGGCCTAGGCTCTGAGTAGCCAGGGCTATGGTGCTGTAGCCAGTTGGGTGAGCATGGTAGACAGCAGTAGAGATACAGTGTGGTCAGTAGAGATAACTGTGTGGTCACTGGGCATTAGAGGAAACACTCTTCTAAGGTGGAGGGAGCTTAGGCCATTGTGCCTATAGCTACTATTTTGTACATCTCTGTGAACTCTGGGTAACCCTCCCGACTGTGCTAGGGCCTGTGAGGACCACTGGGCTCTCCCAGGCAGTCTTCTGCAGTAGCAATGAGGACTTCCCAGGTCAACTCTTACCCAGTGTCCATCTTGATTCTGAATCCATTAGGAGGGGGTGGGGAAACAGGATATGTACTAGTTAGTTTTTATGTCAACCCAAAAAGGCTAGTCATTTTGAAAGATGGAGCCTCAGTTGAGCCTCTGCTGGATTGGCTTGTGGGCCAGTAAGCCTGTGTTGCAGTTTCTTAATCAGTAATTGAAGGAGGATGGCCCAGCCCATTGTGGATAGTAGTCTTAGGTGGTGTAAGAAAGCAAACCTAGCCAGCCATGAGGAGCAAGCCAGTAAGCAGCACCCCTCGTTGTCCTCTGCATTGGTTCCTGTCTCATTTGAGTTCTTGCCCTCACGTTCCTGGACACTAGACTACAAGCCATGACATTAAAATAGCCCCTTTCCACCGCAGGTTGCTTTGGGTGATGCTGTTATCATATAAAGAATAAGACAGAGTAGGAGAGACAGCGGGCCTCGCTCTCCTCCCTTTGGTGCTGTCTTGGATTTAGGCTTAAAAACCGTTTATGCTCACGTGGCTTCCCCGAGGAGTATGTCAGCACTCTTCTTGCTGCCTTAAGTCATTCAGGTTGGATGGATCAGTTTTCTATTCGCTATCATGGCTCCTCCCCTCTTGTTGGGGGTAGGGGCAGGGACCAGCAATAGGTAACTCTATTTTGTCTTCTTTCCTGGATTATGAGGAACATGAGGGTCAAAACAGACGTACATTTGTCATGCTTCTATATGTACATGGAAGGCCGTAAAGGAAGGGATCTTATGTGTGCACGCCTGACTAGCTGAAAAAAAAAAAAAGAGCAAAATTATGCATACTAAACCTATCAGATGTATAACCTTGATGAAGGCCACTGCACTTTTATACAGCAAGCGCTGTAAGGACATCTATCTAGCATGGACATCTGCCTAGGAACTGTCTGTCCGACCTTGGGTGGATGCCTGTCTTGTCATTTATTAATCCTGGTAGCCGAGGATTACTCTTTCATAATAATGCATTTCTCTCCATTTCACCTTTGAAATGTTTCTGCGTCTCCACGCCCTTGAATTCGCTCCCAGTTTACTCCAGCAGCCTATCCCTAAGCAACCCTGTGCCATTCCCCAATGCACACCACCAGTCTTAGAAGAATGTCCCTGATTGTCATTTAGGCTGACTGTAGAAATGTGACACACTTTTTGCACAGCGTTAGATTCTCTAGTGAATCGCCCTTTGACTGGAGCACTGTGAGCAAGGGCTGGGCTCTCCGTTCTTTTGAGGAAAATCACAGTGCTCGTAGGAACATCTTTCATCGAGTGTGAAAGTTAATACTGCTAGGCCAACGCACGCTTTTAACCACTGAATTGATGGAAATTCTATGTGTGGGCACAAAAGTATTTTACTTTGTCTTTTGCACAGTCATTAACATTTGTATGAACAAGTTCTAGTGTTCTATAACACAGTAGGGCAACTATAATTCAGCATTATAGTTAATAAAGAGCCAAACACAACGAGGGAAAATATCTAAGAAGCTGTAAAGCTCACTTGATAACTTCACATTGCATACATATACCAAATTATGTAAAGTCCTTATATCAATAAAAAGAATTAAGATAGAAATGCATTTAATTTTAAAAAATATGGATTTCATTGTATTTATCACTTATGTTATCAAATTGAAATATCATTAATCCAGGAGAACTATAGAAAGTTATTTCAAAGGGCAAAGTGTGTACCATTGAAGAGTTGATAGACAGTGCATGCTCTGTGTTACACACACACACACACACACACACACACACACACACACACACAGCAAAGTGGGCACCATTGAAGAGTTGATTAAGACAATGTTTTCTCTCTCTCTCTCTCTCTCTCTCTCTCTCTCTCTCTCTCTCTCTCTCTCTCTCAAAATAGATACCATTCAGAATTGAAAGGAATCTTGGCAAATGCAACAGTGTGTGTGCAACTTGAGGCATCTTGAGGACTGTGCTGTATGGAATAAGAGAGCAACAGACATATAAAGATTGTATTCTATGGGAGGTATGTGAAGTGGTCAGATTCACAGAAACAGAAGACAGTGGTTGCCCGGGCTGTGGGGAAGGGGCGTTGGAGAAAGTACCCCTGTGTAACATTCTGGAGAGTTTCTTCATAAGGATGGAAATATTCTTCACGAATCATCTATACCTAAAAATGCTTAAGACAGCAACATTTATGATTTCTCTTTAAACCAGGAGTTCAAAACAGGCAGTGTTGAGATGGGGTGTAGAACCTGCCCTGTTCTAATGGAAACATTTCTTCTCTTTATTCCCAGGAACCCTTCTATCCACCTGAACCATAATCCTTACTCCCCACACAGTGTAACCGCTCTCTTGTCTTCTCCTCACACAGTGTAACTGCTCCCTTTTCTTCTCTTCACACAGTGTAACCGCTCCCTTATCTTCTTCCCAGCTGTATCTCCAGCGCCTTGAGAAAGCAGCTGCATTGAACCTGTCCATTAGGAAAGTCTATCACAGGCCCTGGTACAGTTAGCCCTTAACAAGCATTTGCTATGAAGAAGCAAAGCCATGATATTAAGTCACGGTATCCAATGAAGGACAGAGCGAAGCATGACATGATGTTCTTCCGTAGACAGGACACTCTCCCATACCCTCTACTTCGGGAATTCTACCGATTTGTTTAACAAAAGAATAAACATCACTAGGACACCCTCATTTGTCCCTCTGGGGATCTTTGAAGGCTGGAGATAGGAGGATAGATAGAAGACAGAGCTGGAAGCCATTTTCCAGGGTGACACTCTTCTAGCAATTACATATGTAATTTCCTTAACCGCTAAACACAGGCAACAAAAACCAAATATTTGCCCCAGACAGATTGTAAGGACCTTTGTTGACTTTTTTTTAAAGATTTGTTTATTTTATGTATACAAGTACACTGTAGCTTTCTTCAGACACACCAGATCCCATTACAGATGGTTGTGAGCCATCATGTGGTCGCTGGGATTTGAACTCAGGACCTCTGGAAGAGCAGTCAGTGCTCTTAACCACTGAGCCATCTTTCCAGCCCCTTTGTGGACTTTTGTTTTTATGATTTGCAGTAAGAGGATTTCCTGGTTCTGGTGGCAAAAGCGTTAAACAGATTATTGTTTATCTTTTTACCCTCAAGATTCTGGGTCTGTCTCCAAAACCAAGCACATTTCACCTACGTCTTACAGCAGTGACGCTAGGGGTTCTCAAACATGACCCTCAGTTGCCGTCGAATGTAACTGGGTCAGAACAGGTCTCCAAGGGTCTTGCATAAATAGAAAGACTCAAAGGTCAAAAGTCCTTTTTGCCGAGAGAGTGCTCTGTACTTAAAATTCATTTAATTGTTTATAAGTGCACAAAACTATTCAAATAGTCTAAGTGACCGCCCAGAATCCCTTACCATCAGGACACTAAAACAGTTGGGGAATGGGTCAACTAAGGACTCTTGGGCCTGTTTTGTGTTTTAGAATAATCCGTTTTCTTATTTCTCGCCCCCTTCTGCTCTCCCTCACAAAGACGCGTTTTGAACCAGGGGGCCAAAGGGGAAGAGTGGGCCAACTCATTCACCCCTGTAGACCTGTGTCTTGTCAATTCTCACAACTATGGAGGGTCTCTATGTAATCTGTGCTGGGAAGGGTAGATGCTGTATTCAAGAGACACATGGGTCCCAGCATTACTGTCCTTTAAATGGCTGACTGTTATTGCTGACATGATTTTTTGACTAATCTGTCAGTTGCTAAGTTGGAAAGTGTCACCTTTGCTTTCTGCTGATTTATCTTGTATCTGGGCTCTCCATTCTGGTCTACCCACCAGTCTGTTACGCGAGCTTTAGAATGTATTAGGTTCTGTTAGCAGGTCCTTCCCATTTTTTTCAGTATTTTCCTGGCTGTCCACCAACGATGGGCATGGATGTCGTGGCTCCCACCTTTCTGCCAAAGCTCTTGAAGTCAGTATGAATCTAATATGCTAGGCCTTTTCCAGTAATAAACGGATCGTGGAGACAGATTTCACAGCCGAGCTTTAGACAGTGAACACATTCCGTTTGCTTTCTTTGGTAATTTCTATATTCCAATTATCATTTACAGATTTTAAGTCTTTCACATTGCCTTCAACTCAACTGAAGTACGTAGAGTACAATATTCAGTTAGCAGCACTAACCTGAGCAATTGTCTCGGGGTCTAGCGGCTTGTGGTCATTGAAGCCGGTGTACTGCCCTGATGACGTAGACCTCCGGATAGGAGGGCTGTCTATCTTCTTGAGGGAGTCATGGCGGCTGATATTGGTCAGGCTGCCATGGCCCGGCCGGCGTCGCCTCTCAGGACTGTCATTGTTGAGGCCACGGTTCTGCAACAGGCCCCTGGGGTGACCGGTTAGGTTTGGGGATCCCAGATCAATCGAGGAGTTAGACAGAGCATGTGGGGGATGCAGGGGACAATGGCCGTCACTGGTCCTTCCAGGACGTCTTCCCGGAGGGGGTGGTTCTCCTCTCTTTCTTTGTCTAGACGTTCAGAGAAGAAAAAGAAGACAGGAGAGCTTTTGACACCGGATGACACTTTAAGGCTGAGTGCATGTCTGACCATTCCTCACGGTCCCTGGAGGAGGGGAGGTCAGGGGCTGATGATCAAAGGCCACTCACCTGGCTAAATAGCTATCGGAATGGCGGTCAGTCGGGGAGTTCATGTCCTTGGATGAGGACTTGTCTTCAGGGACTGGCCCGCTGCTGGCTTCGCTGTCGGCTTTTTGGCTCAGCGTGTCTGAAAATGTATCGTCCCTGGAGCAATGGGGAGCAAGAGAGAGAGTCTTCAGCTCTTAGAGTGGAAAGAAAACTAAGGGTTGGTATTTATGTAAGACTTTTATTAATGTGGCTGTCCTTGGTTTGTATTTGTAGGTTAATTGTGTGTGTGTGTGTGCGTGCGTGCGTGCATGCGTGTGCATGCAGATGCTATCTGTGGAGGCCGGAATAGAGCATCCTACCCCTGGAGCTGAGGTACATGTGCTTGTGAGCCACAGAACAGGGTCTGGGAACTGAACTCCGGACCTCTGCAGGAGTAGCACGTGCCCTATACCCTGAGTCTCTCTTCAGCACCCTAGAGTAGATTTTCATTCTAAACATAATGTCATTTTATTGCCAAAAAGTTGAAATCTTCAGGAATACAAGAGAATAAAATAATAATCATCTATAACACACTACACCAGTCAGGTGGGGTGGCACATGCCTTTAATCCACTCCCGTGGCACTCGGGAGGCAGAGGCAGGTGAATCTCTGTGAGTTTGAGGCCAGCCTGGTCTACAGGGTGAGTTCCAAGACAGTTAAAGCTCACAGTGAAACCCTGTTTTGAAAACAAGAAAAAAAAAATCCCACTAAACCAAGACCTTCTGTGTCTAGAATGCATATGAATGTGTATATGTATATGAAATACTTACATTATGGATAACAGGCCTTTCTGTTTAGTGGTTCACATATGTAAACCTTCACGTCTACATATATATTACATATTTCTTCAGTTGTCAAATACACACTTTATTATTTCTAAAGCTGTGTAAAAATATTTTTTCTCACTTTATATGGTGTGTTTCTCTTTTACCTTGGGAAGCTACTTGAAGTTGATAATAAACTGTGAAATAGTATTCTCAGAAGTCAGGGACTCTGCTGTGTCCATTGTTTCGTAAGCTGTGCCTCACACTTACGCTGCCATTGTCTCAAGTCCTTAAACAGTTCTGGAACTTTTAAGCTTTCTCATTGGGGAAACTGAGACAACATCAACAAAAGCCTTGAGGTGATTACCTTTAACTGTGGCTCTGGATTCTCCCTCTTGAGAGCTGGGGACTGAAATAGCTGGCCACTGAGAGATGATACTCTTGGAATCATCATGGCCATAGGAACATTCAAAGTCATTTTCTACAGAGGTTATTGTTCTGTGACACCATCAAAAGGCGTCTCCCATGAGGTCCTCTCGATCCAGCTTGGGAAATGGATACTTGTTGGTTCTGAACTGTCAGCAACTATCATGCGTAGAATCCTGAACTTTTTGTTTCCTTTTTTAAAAAAATGAGATGGGGTCTCATTGATCCCTGGCAGGTCTTGGATTTGCTATGTAGTCAAGGATGACCTTTATCTCCTAAGCCTCGAGCTTCTATCTCCCGAATGCTAAGATTACAGGCAGGCATCACCATCCCTGGGTTATGTGGTGTAAGCTGAACATGGAGTCCATTCCTTTGTAAATTCTGGGCAAGCAACTGACCAGTGCTATCCAGATCTCTGTGGGAGCATCTCCTAATGCACTGGCAATTGAACAGCAGACTTTCAAGGACAAGAGAAATCTTCCCCACAGAGTAAACACAGTGATTTAATTATTTAGCACTAAAGTCACCAGGAAAGTGGAAAATTCTGCACAGTGCACTTTGGTCTTTTTTTTTTTTTTTTAATCTGGGGGCTAACAGGCTGTAGTTCGGCAACTGAATACATGCTTAGCATATGCAAGACCCAGGGGTTGAATTCCTTGCCCTCCCTCTTCCTGCAAAAAACCCTCCACCCGACCCTCCAATAGCTGGAATGTTCAGGCGGCTGAACGTTGGGCCCACTCACATATCTTGCACAACTATGTACTGATGTGGCACAAGCCCATCGATGCCGTTGTGTCTGCCTTCCCACCAGTCCTCAGAAGCTCGGTGATACAGCAGCAGTGAAGCACCCTTCTTGAAGGACAGCTCTCTAGCTGACCGCCCGACATAGTCAAACTTGGCTATGGCTTCGATGGGCTCACACTCTACGGGAAAACAACAGAAAATGCAGAGGGACATGAACATCAGGAAGACACGAAGTATTCTCTGGAAGCCAACATCAGGCTCTAGAAACAGGCTGACTAGGACAATGAGTGAGGCAATAGGAGTCAGTCAGGGGTGGGGGGGGGAGAGAAACAGAGGGACAGAGAGGACGGGATGAGGAGGGGTGGATACTTCTAGTTGTCACTTGGTATTCTAGGCAAAAAGAAAAATTGAGCATTAGATCTTAATTTCCTCAGCCTCTTATTGGAGATACAACGACAGTAAAATAAAAAGATTTTGACTCCACAAAATGACACATAAGACCTCTCCTTGGCTGTAATATCTACCACAGTTGTTTTAATCTTCTTTTGACATTGATGGAGTGTGGTTGCAACATGCTAGTGGCGTTTATAACAGGAAAACCCCCACAATTCCAGCAAGCATGCTTTATTAGCTTCAAAAAATACATAACGTTACCCCGATGGATGCTATTTGATACATTTATTCTCCTCGTGGACTTTCTTGATTTTTTTTTTTTAAATATGAAATCTCAACATTATCGTTAAGATTCAGGAAAACGTTTTCTTCTCACCATAAAAATTTTAGATTTAATTATGAAACACTCATAGGTTAGACCACCCTGTACTTAGAGTAAAAGATTAGATCCAAAAACTATTTTCTGGGGATCGAGAGTTAATTGATGGGAGAGACTGACTGAGTAAAACACAGGGTCAGAACTCAACACTGCTGGCTATGATCCTGTTCATACAGCATCTTACGTGCTTTGTGAGTTAACCTACTGCAGAAGTGTCCTTCATTCGAGGTCTTTCTATGCCTCTCCTACCAGCCTCTTACTCTTGTCCCTGCCGTCCAGAGGTGAGTGGGCATCTAATGAAAACTTCAAGAAGTTGTGCTTTTAGAAACATCTGCACGGAGAACGATGCCTCATTTGCTTAAGAAACATCTGCACAGTGAGTGACACACCTCATTTGCTCCAACCTGGGTATGTGGAGATATTGAAGAATACGCAGGCAATGTGGCGGAGGAAAGCCTGCCTGTCTCTCAACAGTTCAGGAAATTGCTTTCTATTTCTCTTGATAACAAATCTACTCATTTGAAAGAGTTCATTCTTCCCAGCGTTCACTGCAGCACCCATTGTACTTATGGAAAATAATGAGGTGAGAGGCTTTTGGTAAAGAAAAGCTAGGCTTCTTTCTTGGTAAATTAGAAATTCTCTGAGACATGTAAAGTAGAAGCAAGAAAACGAACAAACGCCCAAAACCTTTCTGTGAAGGGCTTGTGTAAATTTCAGCAAATCGTCATGAGACAAAAAGGCTGGCATCTGTTCCAATCCGCTGGTAGGCAGTGTTTGAAGAATTACAATGTAACTGTGCCCAGCCACCTCACTAGGCAGTGTTTGAGGAAATACCATGTAACAATGCCCAGTCGTGCCACTAACATGGAAAAGGTGTAAGACTTTTCTAACTCTCTTAGCAGCTGGGTAAAGCTTTCAGGTCATATGTAATGCTTTGGTTGATTGTGAAATGTTCTCTCATGAGGCATAATTTTAATAGATGGTCTTTAGCCATGGTGGCACTGTTCTGGGACATTACAGAACTTTTTCGATGAGGGGACAGGGCTAGGGAGTTATAGGTAGGCCAGGTTCCAGCCAAATTCTCTGTTCCCTGAAGACGAGGGTGACCAGCCACCTGTCGTCACTCATGCTGTCACATCGTCTGCCACCATGTTGTCCCCACCATAAGGGACTGAGTGCAAGGAACTATGAGGCAAAACAAACGTCTTTTTAGCAATCTGTCAGAGGGATGGGGAAAGCCAATAGCATGCCACCCCAACTCACATTTTATCACAACAATGTGAGCGTAGCAGTGACTATTTATAGAAGAGAGGGTGGAACTTTCGTTTAAATAGGATGGCCCTTTTCTCTACGTTTCCAGAGAAAGATTTTCTCCTGCTTGACCTGAGATGTCGAGATACCAAGATCTGTACTCCAGCTTCCCCAGAGGATAGAATTCTACAAAGGCGCCCTCAGAGTGAAGATCTGATAATTTATTAAAAGCAACTTCATGACAGAGGATTTATGAACCCTTGTGCCAACACACCCTTATATTTATATTTTTAATTTAAAAATGAAAAGCTAGCATAGAGGGCGTGATACATACTCTACACTCACTGGGTGAAGGAGGAAGAATAGAGGCTCATCGCTGCTCTCAGGGCCTGCCATGTTATGTTAATGCTGTCCAGAACAACATACATGCTACCTACTCAAGTAATTCCAGGATCGCACCCTCTGTGACAGTCACGTGTTTTTATCGTTGCTTTTTCACATAACAAACACCACAGTTATCGGATTCACCAGATCTACTGAGCTGTGGGGCAGGTTATACAAGGATGAGCACACAGATCAGAAGCCCATTTTAGTGGTAATGGTAGTATATCAACAAGTAATTTTCAGCAATTCCATTATTTTGACCTCTTTGTACTCTTCTGGGAGCCATTTTACAGTCAAGTGTCAATCAATAAGCTATTTACAGACATCTTGGTCTGCGCAGTGCATGGCAAATCAATCTCAGGGCACGGGGCATCACGGCTCCTTCATAGCAGGAGTCTTATGGTCCTTTGGGGTCCTGCAGAGACTTTTTAGAATGTTGCCACTGCTGACATCAATATCAATCATAGCAAGGGTGTAATGTGATTACTTAGTGCTTCTGCATGGCTCTGTTAACTGCAAAGGGGACGTGGCCTCAGCAGAGTGTCTGCCTGGTGCTAAGGTCCTAAGCTCATGGTCTTATACTTTTGGTATGACGTAATAATGTTGTGCCTCCTCTTGGGCACTTCATCTTCCCGAATATGCTTCCTTCTAGATCTATTGCCCTTGCAGAGGTCAGTTTTGTTCTGTGAAAGCCTGTCCTGAAAACAGGATGATGCCTCCCTGATACCATGATAGAGCAAAGAAAGCACACCATCGGACAGTCAAAAAGGCGACCGGCGTCCCAGCGGATTTAGCAACAGAACTGTGGAGGTGGCTGTGGTAAGAGCCTGTCCTTAGAGAGCAGTGCTTTTCTTTCCGGCAGAGAGTGAGGGCCACGATCAAACCACAATGAGATCTGTAGTAATGAGTGTCCAACCAAGACTCTCTCCTGTAGTGGAAAGGTAGACATATGACAGATGGCATGATACTGGGACTGGTATGTGGGGAGAGAGCTGGCTGGGTTTTACCTAACCTGGAGAAAGCAAGGGAATACTCAGAAGTCAGCAGAGGGGGAAGGGTGGGGGAAGGAATGAGCCAGGGAGAGAAACAGACAAAAGGATGATGTCAGAGGAGCTTGAGACTAGAGTCTGCTTAGCCTGAGTTACCTGAGCCTCCTTTCCTACCAAAAAAACCATACTTTTAGTGTTCACGGAGTTTCAGCATAGCATCCTTGGACCCTACTGTCTTCTGTATCTTTTCACAGACTGTTCCCATCTTCCTCACTGTACAGCTCTGCCCCGCCATCCTAAGGAAATGCCTGTCTGAGGACTTTGGGACACGTCATCCCTGAGAATGCAGAGTGCGCTGCTGCTTTTCTTAAGCTGCTCTCAGAGTCTGCACCTAAAATGCCCAGTGACTGGCTGCATGGAAATCTTTAAGCTAAAAGCTGCACACTGACTACAGGCTGCTGTGCCCCAGGGAGAAATAAACGAGGAGACCCTTCGTGAGAGGCTATCTTCCTGAGGCTAAAGTTCTAAGACGCACATCAAAAATTTATATGCGTGCTGGAAAGAGACCCAGTGAGTGAGAGATTCGGAAAATGTGTTAGAGTTATCAGACACATTTGCACGAGAGGTTGGATATTTGAGTAAAGATCACAGAACTTAACCTATCTGCTGCTTGGTCTTTTTTTTTTTTTAAGTATGGCAGGGAAAAAATTCAGTGGGTCAAAGGAGAATTTTCACACAGCTAGAGAGGCTCTAAGAGAAAACTTTCGGTATATATTACAGAAAAGGGGCTGGGCATGGTGGTACACGGCAGTAACCCCAGCAACCTGGGAGAGTGCAGGGAGGGCAAGCTTATAGTCTGTGTTGTACCATACAGCAGGACTCTGTCTTAACAAAACAGAACGGCAAGAAAACCCAAAGGCTGGTGGCTGTGCAGAGGGTCATGGGCTCAATTCTTATCAGCACAGGAAAAGCTCTGACAACTGGTGCTGAGCACTGAACTCTGGAAGTTAGAAAAAGCCAGGCAGTGGTGGCACTTCCCTTTAATCCCAGCACTGGGGAGGCAGAGGCAGGCAGATCTCTGAATTTGAGGGTAGCCTGGTCTATGAAGAATGAATTCCAGAACAGCCAGGGCTACATAGAGAAACCCTGCCTTGAAAAAAAAAAGATGAAGAAAACGAAATAGTCTCTTAGAAGAAAGTATCGAAGTGAATTTGGCGACACTAAACGACTGGAGATCTGCTCACGGGCTGAGCTCTAAATGGTTTAGAGCAGCAGCCCTCGCCATATCAACACATGTGAAGCTGTAGCTCTTCTCTCAGCAGGGTTTAGAGATGAAAAAAAAAAATAAAGTATTTGAAAAACAGAGTCTCAAATGTAGGGCAGGAAAGTGTGACATACACGTACAAGGGAGGGCTGTCCCGGCTTTTTAAAAGGAGGCAGTGCTCCATCATGGACGAATGGGTGGGCGTGACGTAAGCTATAGACTTCATGGCTCTGCCTAAGTCAAGAGCCTAAAATAGCCAATTTCGTAGATTCAAAGGATGGAGGTTGCCAAGGGCTGGAAGGAGTGTGGAGTTAGCAGTCGGTAGGGAACATGGTTTCAGTCAGGCGAGGTGGACATGCTCTAGAGACCTGGTGTGCAGAGCCAGACCTATCCTCATAACATGTAAGGTTAACGGGTGAGGGGCTGGAGAGCTGGCTCAGTGGTTAAGAGCACTGACTGCTCTTCCAGAGGTCCTGAGTTCAATTCCCAGCAACCACATGGTGGCTCACAACCATCTGTAATGGGATCCGGTGCCCTCTTCTGGTGTGTCTGAAGACAGCTACAGTGCACTAGCATACCTAAAATAAATAAATCATTAGAAAGTAAATAAAATGGTTGTGTGTGGGGAGTGTGTTAAGTGCTGAGAGGTAGGGAAGAAAAGGACAAAGTAGGACTACTTTCCTCCTCTCAGGGTTTAGCCCAGTTTCCTTAAAGTTGATCAAGAGAGAAAAAACATGGCAGAAGGCTGGATAAACTCACTGCTTTAAAAAGTACACTAAAAGGTGAGCCTTAGAGTAGAGAGGGCGTTTTAGAAACATATATACACGGTTCTTAGACATACCACAAGAAAAGGTGAGCAGCAATAAGTCAATACATGAATATAATAAATCAAATAAAAGAAGCCTGGGAACTCTGTTGTTAAGAAAAAAACCAAACCAAACCAAAGCCACGGACAGGAGCACCAGCCGGGACTTACCGTCTTCACTGGTATGGGGCTCTGTGCCAGCGTCTTGGTCCACCTCCTCCAGGGTACCATGCTCACTGTATGGGCTGTCGCTGTTGGGCAGAAACAGACATGTATATGAAACCAAAGAGCATTGTTTTCTAAGGGTGTAATTACCATAGCAAGGAGACCCACAGGACTTCTAGTGTAGAAACAATTCTGGGTATCTGACCACAGAATGCCTGCGCCTCCATTAATGATCTAGTTCTATGGCTGTGGACACACATGGGTGTGGTGGTTACTCTAAGAGCAGCAGATTTGGGGAGCTCTAGAATAACTAAGAGACTAGCCTCTGCCACGCCCGTGAGGGATACCCCATTAGGTTAGTTCCAGTGGGAAGAACCACTCTGATGGTGGGGTCCTGGACTGCACGAAAGGAGCAAGCTAGCTGAGCACAGCCATCCATCTCCCTGTGCTTCCCGATTGCTGATGTCTCACCGGCTGCCTTGGGCTTCTGCCACAATGGACTATGCCCTAGAACTGTGAAGGAGGCAGAAGGAATGACCGTCACCCATAAGTTGCTTTTGTAGGGATGGATGTTTTATCACAGCAACAGGAAAAGTAAATTTTTTGCATGTGTACACATGATGCCCACATATATGCATAGATACACTTGTGAATGTATGTGTCTCTGCATGTATGTGTTTGCATTCATCTTTTACAATCTTATTGTGACAAGTTTACTCACAGGAAAAAGTATAAGAAATAACTCTGACTCAAATAAATGCAAATTAGTTGACTTCAGGTAGAGAACGTTCGATTATTGCTCTATATACAGAAATCTTTGCAAATTCAGTTCACCATTTTGACTGACGTACAAGTTGAGAATTCTCTGACTTCTTCGAGGAGACTCTAGCATTGTTTCTATCATCTCTCGACAGCAACTCATTTCTATCCGAGGATTGTGTTTTTACTGTCTTGGTTTTGCAACTTTAACATCACCACCACCGTGTGCTTTCGGATGTTTGCTAATAGAGGGTTTTAACCATAAATACCAACCTGATATTACTCTAAAAACCCATTTCTAGAGCCAGTGAGGCACAAGGGTAACTGCACACACACACACACACACACACACACACACACACACAGCACACACACAGCGCGCACACACACACACACACAGCACACACACAGCGCGCGCGCGCACACACACACACATACACACACACACACACACACACACACACACACATTCTCATTGAAGCACTGTAAACAGAACATTCTTTAGTCCATGCCACTGGCCACAAGGCCTTTTTGGAAAAGCAGCAACACCACAGCTCTGGAATGAACTCCACACACTCACCACACATCTCCATACTTTGTCTTTGAGGTTGTTGTTGTTGTTGTTTGTTTTCAAGGCAGGGTTTCTCTGGTGTAGCCCTGACTATCCTAGAACACAGTCTGTAGACCAGGCTAACCAGGAACCTCAGATCTGCCTGCCTCTGCCTCCCAAGTGTTGGGATTGAAGGTGTGCACTACCACTGCCTACTTTGTCTTTGATACAACAAAGACGATGGCAGATTTTCCTTACACGGCCCTACATAGCTCCGACACTGGCCTCAAAGTAAATATGACTGTGAAATGAAGTTATTTAAAGTAAATATGTCTGTGAAATGAAGTCATGCATCTCAGCATGACTGAGTTTATTCACTTACTCTCCCAGAGGAAGACTTTAGTTGGTACCTGTCATACATATTCAAGTCAATACTGCTGAATTGAATCTCCCGTGTAACATCGCTGCTGCAGCCCAGAACTGCAAGAGAGCATGCTTGGCTCCTAATTCTGACAGCAGTTCATGTGGAAATAGCAACACCCAGGTTTCTGAACTACCACACCGTGTATGACGTAAGTGGGGGAAAGGAAGTATTTTCAAAAACGTCTCTGAGGTACTTGCTCCACATCTACTCGGCCTGGGAATGGTCTCAGCGGTCTCCTGAGAAGGGTGCAGACTGAAGGCCCTTCAGACCCTGCTCCCACAAGACCGGGACTGGGAAGGTGCATGTGCTCTGGAATCAGATGGATCTGGTGTTATGTCTTTGCTAGGTTTGCAAAAATTCACATGTTGGAATTAGGATTCCCAAGTCCCTGTGAGGAAATTAGAGCGACCTCAGCATAGGAGGACTGCAGAGATCTGGGTGTGCACACCGGTGTCTTATTCTCATCACTGACCCCTGACCTTGTTAGGGAGCTGGAAGGTCGTTACCGGAGGCCTTCATAGGAGAACTTCCAGCATCTGTAACTGAGGAGGTCTTCTCTTTCTAAATTATCCAGTCAGTATTCTGTCAGAACAACAGAAAGTAGACTGAGCTGCCTGGTGCTCCCAGGTACTATTAAATAATATTAATGCTAAGCTAACTTCTTGACCTCTCTAAAGTTATTTTGAAGAATATTCATGATACATAAACCACTGACT
Source organism: Rattus norvegicus (assembly GCF_021556685.1). Taxonomy (NCBI): domain Eukaryota; kingdom Metazoa; phylum Chordata; class Mammalia; order Rodentia; family Muridae; genus Rattus; species Rattus norvegicus. Next base: position 67,054,898 of record NC_141540.1, read on the forward strand.
GATGAGCGCCCTGACTAGCTGACACAATAGAGGGCCTCACCGATTTGAGACTTCTTTTGTTATTTATGACTTCTAGAAAAACGCCTGAAGTGCACATATCACATACCAAATAATGAGCACAGAGATTTTTAGATTTCTGTCTTTTAGGGTTACTCAATTGACTCTCAGTTGTCTTACTTGGCTGGGAAATGATGCTATGTTAAAAAATTTTAGTATTAAAACATATTAATATAAATTTGCTCATAATGACCTGGATTACTTTCATATTTACTTATAAAAGGGAAAATAAAAAAAAAAAGAAAAAGAAAAAGAGGAGGGCTGGAGAGATGTCTCAGCGGCTAAGAGCACTGACTGCTCTTTCAGAGGTCCTGAGTTCAAGTCCCAGCAACTACATCGTGGCTCACAACCATCTATAATGGGGATCTGATGTCCTCTTCTGGTGTGTCTGAGGACAGCTATAGTGTGCTCACATACATAAAATAAATAAATGAATTAGAAAAAAAGAATAAAAAAATCTATTTGATCGACATAGCTCTTGTAAAAAGAAGAAACGTGTCTAATAATAACCAGATAACAAAGCTCTCTGGTGAGGCTGGGGATACACAGTTTATTGGCAGACTCTTTGCCAAGCACACAAGGCTTTTGATCTCCAGCATTGGACCATCCAAAACCCGGACTCAAATAAAACCCAAGAATGGAAATGAAATCTGTTAATTTGGTTAGTCTTCTTTTCTTTAGAATAGTGGTAAAAATTAATCTCTCCTTCTCTCTTTGTCTCTCTTTTTCTCTGTCTTTCTGAGACAGATCTCTCCAGGTAGCCCTGGAACTCACTACACGGACCAGCTGGCAGTGTATGACACACACCCTGATATAAACAAACCCTTAAAAAGCAAAACTCTTCTTGTTTACAGAGGGGTCAGAGTTATCTAGAAAAGAGGCTGTGAACAATTTGCCTTCACAATGAATCCTTCATCACCATGAACGTCACTGTTCTAAACTTACCTCAAATGTTTGCTCACTTTTTCTTCTTTCCTCTATCTTTCCTTTTTAAAAATTAGAAGCTTTTGTAGTTTACGGGCAGTTAATTTTATTTATTTGTTTGTGTGTGGTGTATGCATGTATGTACTAACTCATGTCTGCGCATGTAGAAGTTAGAGCCCGAGACCAATGTCTTACTGGATTGTTCCTCCCTTATGTACTGAGCCTGGAGGTCACTGTCTGCAGAGGCTGGATGTCCAGCGAGCTGCTAGCATCCTCTTGCTTTGGCATTGGGGTCCCAGGCAGGCACATGCCATTTTAGGCAGACGCTGTTGTACCTAATGTTTACTGGATGCTGGGATCTGAACTCAGGGTCTCAGGGTCCAGCAGTAAGCACTTTAAACTCCCTGGTCCTGGGTAACTCACTTTTGTGATTCAGTCAGGAGCTATGTCAGAGGGAGGGCTCTTGAACTCACCAGTAGTCGCCTCCGGCCATACATTTCTCGTACACAGGGCCATCCAGTTCTTTCGCATCTGGGAAAATAGTCTCGTGATGAATGATGATCGTCTTCACGATCTCGTTCACGTGTGCCTGGCAAGACACTTGGTCCTGTATTTCCGGAACTGGCATCAGTGTTGGGCCAAAGCAAATGGCCAGATTGTAAGGGTCCATCATGTTCTCGTCACTGTACTGGGAGAGGCTGCAAAAGGGAGGGAGGAAGAACTTGTGAGGGACGGGTTTGGGGAAACAAAGCTCCACAGCATACTAAGTATCCGGATCTCCCCGCCCCCTGAAACTCAGTTTCTCTGGGTAGCCCTGGCTGTCCTAGAACTGGCTCTGTAGACCATGCTGGTCTTCAACTCAGAGATCTGCCTGCCCCCACAGTGCTGGGATTCAAGGTGAACCTCACCACCACCTGACCATAATTTGAATTTATTTTACTATAAAAACCAGTGTGCATGTGTGCACATGTTTGTGTGTGTGTGTGTCCGTGGAGAACAGCAAGGGTGCCAGGTCCCCTGGAGCTGGAGTTACAGGTGGTTGTGAGCCATCTGAGGGGGGGCGTTGAGATCTGAACTCGTCCTTCGGAAGACAAGTGCACACTCTTGACCAGTGGCCATCACTCCAGCACCCTGACCTCATATTTTGAGAATATGGATTAAATAATTTTGTCTTTTGTCGTTAGAGAAAAACATGATGCCCATCCCACTTAGAGCTGGCTCATCGAACCCCAGAGCAAGAGGACTGACTATGTTCAACTAGAGAGGACACGAGAGGAACATGCATCCTCTTCGTGTGAGTGAGAGGCATTTCCTAAAGCCGTGAGTTTAAAACAACATCAACCGTAATGGAGATAAGGACCAAGCAGATGAGCCCCACTTGTAAATATGGAGGATCATAAATGCACCTGTGAATCTGCTCGGGCCAACTCCCAGAAAGCCTTAGTTAGGGTTATAGCTCTAAGTCTGCCCTACCATTCAACACTATCTTAGTTTTTACACCCCCACCCGCAACACACGCAATTTAAACTGTGAGAAAAGAAACAAGAATAAAAGCAAAACATCTTTTCTTGGAGGAGGTGAAGAACAGATATAGGTTAATAACCTGCCGCTGTGCGCTTACCACCACTAGGTGACAACCCTTGCCTCAAAAGACACCGCTCAGAGACAAAGGAGGAAGCCCTTAATTCTCTTATTATTGCATTTAAGGTGGGAAAGCTCTGGGATCATTCCTGGCTGTCTGCTACTAATTTCTAAACTCAGTATTACAGATATTTATGAGACCGCGTCGCAGGTGACTCTGAGCGAGCCTGCTCTTTAATGCCTGGCCTCTAATGCATAGGGAATCTGCAATCCTTTGGAGAGTTCTGAGCTGTTATCTCTCAGTGTATAGAATGTCAGCCACAAAAGGAAACGTAAACGGTAGGTGAGCAGACAAGGGGAAGGAAAAAGAATCCTCAGCTGCCTTTGTGAGGCGGTGACAGACACAGAGCGTAGATGCCTGATGTGGCCCTTTAGCCCTGAGTGGAGATAAGATAGTCGGGGGTGTGGAAAATGAAAAGAGTGCTTTCCACAGCTACCACATGTCCCTCCCTTCTGCCACTTCTCAATCCCCTGCCCCCCCAAAAGCTTCACAATGCCACGGGGTGACTGAGTGGCAGACAGATGACTTTGAAACGTGGGGTGGGGGAGAAGTTCAGATTCAGAATAAAAATCGTCCAAATTTCAAAGATCACACCTGGGTTCAGTGGGAAGGATCAGGTTCAATCCTCCTAGGTCTTTATTTTCTCCTGGCTTGAAGAACATAAAGTTGATTTTGAAACAAAGATGATTTCTAGGTTTTGGTTTTGCAGCAGAAAAGAGCAGCTAATCTCTCTTTTCAGGACTCCTGTGTCCAGCATCCTGGGCTGAGGTGGGGCCCTCATCTTTCCCAGGCAGGTGAGTGTTACATTCAGGCTTCGGTGATGGTTTTGCTTGGACGCTGCTTTCCTAGGTCTTTGTGGGCTCTGGCTCCCAGTGAGAACAACACATCAGTTGGGGGAGGGGAAGCACGCATCCCAAGTAAAGATGGAGCTCTTCGGCTCGCACAACTGCCTGGGCGATCAGGCTGAGTCAAAGGTGGCAGTGGACAGCGTCTATTTAATACAGATACAGGTCACGCCTTTTTAGGTAGCACTTCTGTCCAAATGGCTAAAACCATGAACTTCTACCTGGGTAACTGAAAGGTGGCAAAGCCTGAAGACTTTTAGCTAGGATATGGGAGAGATGTGTCTACAACGGAACCCTTGCATCAGTGAGCAACATAACTGGAAACAAAGTTGCCCTGTCAAAAGCTGAGTTCCTTTGAAAAGATGTAGTGATCTTAAAAAATTCCTGTTGTATCGTGGTAGAGACTGTATTGTGTCTATTTTCTTCTTGACAATGTCGCATTATAGTGAGTTTGTGAAAATTCTACCTTTGGATTGATGTCTAAGTCACCTACAATTCTCCTCCATCCCTGACTACAACATTTAAAAAAAAAAATGACAGTTTTTTTTTTCCCTAGAAGAAGGTGGTTTACATCATTTTGAAAAAAACACTTATGACACGTGCTCTGGATAGAAGTTGGAAAAACACATATTTCACTAGAAAGTGTTATTTATAGTAGTATTTTGGATATTTTACATTTATGGCCAGCCACAGTTTCTCTCTCTGGAGTAGACTATTCATGCATCACAGAAAGACCTTGATCTCTGGAGGGAAAAAAATGTTCCCTCGGTCTACACTCAATCACTTTCCCTTCCACTCTGCTGATGAATGGAACTCAATACACATTCAATAGGATGCGAGAACACAGACAGAATACAGATGGGCATTTTGGCAGAACATGGAGGTGTACTTACTGATTGAGGAAGGCGAACAGGTACCTCATCACTATAAGGACTGACCTGGGCAAGGTCAGGAGGAGTTTGTGGATGTGGAGTGCCCTCTCATAGAGGTTATCTATTCCTGAAGACAGAAGGTGATACGGTCAGAGTCCCCTTGGGTCATAGAGCAGCTCATCACAGCATCCCTTATAGGATACATCCCAACATCCCTTATAGGATACATCCCAACATCAGCGGCATCCCTCTATCTTTCTCTATCTAGTTTAGAGACAGGGTCTTGTTACATAACCCCGATGACCTCAAGCTGAAAATCCGCTGGTCTTGGCTTCACAAGTGCTGGGGAAACGGGTCTGTACCACACTGGTTTATTTTATGTGATGTACGGTCTTGACTTGTACTTTAGAGTCCTTGTAAATTTGGAAATCACTCCTCTCCTTTGTTTTGAGCACTAAATTTTGCCATTCATATGGTACCAATGCCCATTGGTGTATGTAACTAAGCCAGATTTCTGGGATATACCTATATCTGTTTTGTCTATATCTATATATATACAGATCTATCTATCCATCTATCCACCTATGTATCTGTCTATGTATCTATGTATCTATCTATCTATGAATTCATCCATCCATCCATCTGCCCATCTATCCTTTTACCTATCTATCTATCCACCTATCTACCTACCTATCTATCTATCTATCCACCTATCTATGTATCTATCTATGTATCTATGAATTTATCCATCCATCCATCCATCCATCCATCCACCCATCTATTCCTCTATCTATCTATCTATCTATCTATCTATCTATCTATCTATCTATCTATCTATCTATCTATGAATCCATCCATCTATCCATCCATCCATCCATCCATCCACCCACCCATCCATCCATATATATCAATGTTTTGAGATAACCCTGAAGCTTCCCTGTGATTTTATATTATGGTCTGTTGTCCTTAACTCTTCTCTCTAGAGAATTCTAGATATTGCTGGATTCTACTCTGCCCCGAGCTGCTGATGCCACACCACAGGCTTCCCTAAAGGCTGTTTCCTACTCATCAGTGGCAGCCTCATAAAGTCTCAAGGTAAAACTGCCACTTCCAACATGGTGACCCACCCCCCACACTTCACTTTCTCTCTGGTGTTTCCACTGCAGGTTAGTGCACTGCTAATTTCCCCAGTAAGTTTCACCATTTCTCACTTGGGTGACTATGATCCCATCCAGTTTCCCTTCCGAATTAACTTGTGGTGTTTGGCCTTCACATGGGGGGTAGGTTTTCAAAATGGCTGGTATTCCTTTATGCAGCCTAGGTTGGAAACCATGGCTCTAATTACCCAGCCCAAGCTCGTTTTTCCTGGGGTTTGGAGAGCTGCTCTCTCTTTATTATCAAAGTGGGCATTTTGCTTTGCTCCCCATTAGGCTGAAAAGGTATGAAAAATATACAAATATTTTTGCTCAGCCACAGAGGAGTCTGCAGCACAGCATATAATTTATCACCATTAAGTACGCCTCAGCTGGAAAGGAAGCCAGCTCATCTCCTGGAAAACGGTTCAAAAACCCTCCACCTGGGACACTGAAAGTCTCATCATGTGATTAACATTCCTATAACATTTTTTATTCTTGTAGCCCAAACCAGTAACTAATAATGTGAGTATAGTTATTGTGAATTGGATATGGTAATTTCATTTTTTTTTATTTGTAATGTATTTTGAAATAGAAAAAAGAAACCCACCGTGAATATGGGGGGAGTAACATCGACTGAATAAGAATTTAATGCATTTTCTAAGCTGTGGTCTCGATTATTTCTTCTGGGGATAAATGTCTAGAATACTTATTATTTTTCGGTGTTAAACAGGTACATAAATTCAGGTCACAAGAATGCAGTAATGAAGCTGTCAGTATTGTCACCTGTGTCGTACCTATAGAATCAAACAGAAGCCAGGAGGAGGCAGTTTACCTCCTACAACCTGGGGTGGAACCTGGGGGCCACGCTGGGCGGAGAGGGAAAAGGAAATACTTAAGTGAGGGGATCTGTGGAGATCTGCAAAAGTCACTGGGAACCTAAATGGGGAACCGGATGTGCAGAACACTACAGACGCTCAGGATCTTCGAGTCACTGAGAATGTAAGTCACACAGTTTACTACACCCCAGGAGGCGATATATTATAAAGACTAACTGGCTCCCTCACAGTTCCCTGGCTGGCAGTGACCTCCTCTCTCTGTGGGCTACATATGAAGGCTCCTGTAGTTTCTGACAAAATCAAGGAAAACCATATGCCGTGTTTTATTTGAGGATCTTGGGGATTGCAAGAGTTAAATCCTTTGAGTCTCTAAGCTAATTCTAATTCTTTTTTTTTTTTTTTTTTTGGTTAAGGTTTAATATGTGGGACAGAAATTTATCAACTTAAAGCACATTTTGGAGGTCCTAGATTATAGCTGTCAACAATCAGGAAAGAAGGAAACAATACAGATGGCTGTCACCCTGTAATCATCTTAACGTCTGTCAGGTCTCCTGAAGAGAGAGCCACACCAGAGCACCAGAGGTGAGGCAAGGGGGAGCCGTGGCTTCCGGGAGCTTCAGTTTGATGTTAAGAGCCTCTTTCTTTCAATCTCTCTGTTCTAAACTTGGCTTCTTCTTGAAGGCAGTTTCAAAATTTTACATGAAATTCACAGTGACATTTAGTCACAACAGTCAAGAAGTGGTAGCAACCCAGATATGAATAGACAGATGAAGGGAGAAGGACAATGTTATACTGACATGCAGAGGAATATTACTCAGCCGTAAAGAGGAAGGCTGCTCCGTGGATGAGCCCTGTAGACACTACTCTAAGCAAAACAAGCCATACACCTCATACCATTTAGATGAGGCACCTATATTAGGCCACATCATAAAGCAGAGCTCCAAGGGCCCCGGGAAGGAGAAGGAGGTGGCGCTGTTTGATGGCTACAAAGCTTCTGTCGGGGAGTAAGAGAATACTCAAGAAATCAACAGTGAGATTGGATTTGCAGTGCTGTGGATACATTTAACTTTTACCCCACACCCAAAGATGGCCAATTTTATGTCTGTGTTTTACCATAAAAGAAAAATAACTGGGGCTGGAGAGACAGCTCAGTTGGGAAGAACACCGACTGTTCTTCCAGAGGATCCCGTTTCGATTCCCAGCACCGGCATTACAGCTCCCAACTGTCTGGAACCCCAGTTCTAGGGAATCTGACACCTCACACAGACATACAAGACACCAATGCGCATAAAATCAAAATATAACAAATCATTTAAAAGCTTTAAAAAAAAAAGAAAAAAGAAAATAACCAGGGAGCCAATAGGGTGCAAATGCAAGGTTTAGAAGTGAGCAGCACCCAGAGTTGCTCCTTCTAAAGTAAATACAGGGAAAAGTGTTGGGGCAGAGACTGAAAGAAAGGCCATCCAGAGACTGACCCACCTGGGGATCCATCCCATACACAGACACCAAACTATTGCTGACGCCAAGCAGTGCTTACTGACAGGAACCTGGTATAGCTGTCTCCTGAGAGGCTCTGCCAGAGCCTGACATATACAGATGTGGATGCTTGCAGCCAAGACTGAGTACAGGGATCCCAATGGAGGAGTTAAAGGACTGAAGGGGTTTGCAACTCCATAGGAAGAACAACAATATCAACCAACCAGACCCCTAGAGCTTCCAGGGACTAAACCACCAAGCAAAGAGTACACATGGAGGGACCCATGGCTCCAGCTGCATAGGTAGCAGAGGATGGCATTGTCGGGCATCAGTGGGAGGGGAGGCCCTTGGTCCTGTGAAGGCTGGATGCCACAGTGTAGGGGAATGGCAGGGCAGGGAGGAGGGACGGAGTGGTTGAGTGGGTGGGGAACACCCTCATAGAGGCAGGGGGAAGGGGATGGGATGGGGGGGTTGTGGAAGGGAAACTGGAAAAGGGGATAACATTTGAAGTGTAAATAAATAAAATATCCAATAATCATAATAATAAGGAGGAGGAGGAGGAGGGGAGGAGGAGGGGGAGGAGGAGGGGAGGAAGAAGAAGAAGTGAGTGCAATCAGGATGAAAGATAGATTCCAAAAAAGGTGACAAATTAGATTATGCAATGCAAATGTCTGATGCACTACAGTGCACATAAATCAGAATGAAAGGGTCATTGTTGGAGTTCTGCATTAGCTGCAAATTCATCTGCACCAAGGCCTCAGCCCTACAATGGACGCCTAGATGTCTCCTGGTGGGCTGCACAGAAGGCATGTGTGCACTGCCTACAGGAGCTGAGCTCTGACATGAACAGTCCACCTCCTCTCCCCCGTGCGGTTAGCATGGCTACATCTGTGGTTGCCGCCAACACCTGATTAACGACCTGTGCTCCTGGTTTGGCAATTCATGGTCCTTCAGCCGTGATGGATGTAAAGAAGGATCTTTTATTCTCTGCACGGGAAGTGTCAGGAAAGTCAGTTCTTTGTTGGACTTCTTCTGAGCTGGGTTTTGTTCCCACAATCGGAGACCTCATGCAGTTAGGTAAAAGTGACTCATGGCCACTCTTGGTCATGCACGCAAAGCTCTTCCTAGCACTTCAGGGCTCTCACGTCAGCCTCTCAGCCTCCAGTACTGCACGGTGACAGAGAGCTCTACGAACATGTGTGCAAAAGATGCCACAAAGCTTTGAGCCGCTTGAGGAGAGGCCCAAATGGCCACTGTCCCCTCATGCTGGTTCTTCAGTGGCACACAAAAGTGGCCATCTGCCATGATACCAACAATAAACCACAAGACAGACAATTCTCCTTACTCATGTAGGCATGGAAAGGAAAACTTCTGGTAGCTATGCACAGGAACCAACTCTTCAAACAGACACACATGTATTCCTGAGTTCCAGAGTCCATCACCAGTCTCAAGGCATTGCTGGGGGATGCTTTTGTTCACTGTGCATTCAAATGCTGGTTTCTATACCCAGACAGCTGGTTGCAGTCCAGACTTTGTTGTGACTCAGTATTCTGTGAGACATTGCTCTTCATCATCTCCTGGTCAAATAAAGAGCCGGATAGCCTATAGTTGGCTAGGAGAGCAAAAGATGGGACTTCCACCCAGGGGATCCGGAGAGCTGATGAGGAAGGACGTGCTGAGAGCAAGACAAAGATAGTAGGTGGCCGGCCATGTGCCTGGGAAGTGGTCTAAGGCCAGCACCGTCGGGTTAGAATAGCTCAGAACCTGCCCAGCTATGGTTCTAGAAGCTTGCTGATAAAGGTCTTCGTGCCCTCATCGGGGGCAAAGGGTGGTCACAGAAAAGCCTGTCCTTTTCTAAGGGGTGCTTAGGTTCGGTTACCCAAAGCCAGGCACGGCTCATCAGTTGCATGTGTGAGTAAAAGGGAGGAGAAAGCACGTGTATGCTGACACATTTAGGAGGATCTCAACTTCACCCTGGCCCTAGTTCCTTAACTTTCTCAGGTAAACATGGCAGGCAGCCTCTGTGACCAGCTGTGGACGGGCTGACTCCTGTGAGCAAAACCCCTGCTGTCTCCTCTTGCTTAACAGCAGCAAGTACTACATAACCCCTGAGCTGCTGTCCCACCATACTGAGCACAGAAGAGAAACTGAGTCTTCATTGATGGGCTTTAGTCAGGGAGCCCTGTGGTTGAATTAGGGAAAGGCAGTAAGAAGCCGAGGAGGGCGACCCCATAGGAAGACCAGCATCCCAACTGACCCAGACCCCTGAGATCTCTCAGGCACTGAGCGCCAACCAGGCAGCGCACACCAGCTCTTACGAGGCCCCTGACAGATATACGGCAGAGGATGCCTGGTGTGGCCTCAGTGAGAGAAGACGCACCTAACCCTGGAGAGACTTAAGGCCCCAGGGAGAGGGAGGCATGGCAGGGTATGAGAGTGTGGGGACATCTTCTTAGAGATGGGGGAGGAGGTATGGGATGAGGAATAGTCGGAGGGCAGACCTCAAGTGGGATAACGACTGGGCTGTTAAAAGAGATTAAAGATAATAATAAAAAAGAAAGCGTTAGAAAGCTTTACGATCAGATATTCAGCATTTTCAGAGATCAAGGAAATCCTAAGAACACAATTCTATGACATCAAACAGAATTGTGGAATCAGAGAGCGAGCTACATACAGTGTGTGTCAAAAAAGGCAGACAATTTATAGCAGCCATAACATACAGTGTCCAGGAGAGTTCAAGGCTATGGGGCTGGAAGAATGGCTCAGTGGGTAAGAGGACTTACTGCTCTTGCAGAGGACCTGTGTGTGTTCTGGTCACAGGTGGCTTGATCTGTGGCATCTGTACTCAGAGAACCACAGACACAGATGAAACACACACACACACACACACACACACACACACACACACACACACTCTCTCTCTCTCTCTCGGTGTGGAGGACCGACGGATGTTCTTAGTTCATTTTATAACTTCCCAACAGCGACCACAGATTAATCACATAATAAAAGCTAGCTGGAAAAAGCACGGACTACCTATATGATGGTTCTGAGGAGTTGCTGACTTTAGGGTATGACAGTGGTGTCAGAGCTATTGCATACGTTAGCATACATGTTAATCATTCACGAAACGTTTCTTGGTGGTGTCCACGGCACTCTGGACAGTGGAATTATGAGGGATGATATTCTATTCTATATGCTTCTGAGCATTTTCCACCACTTTGAAATGACCCACCTCCCGTGTAGTGATAATAACTTTGAGAGAAAAGAGTCAGCTTCTAAGCTCCCGCTGTCGGGTACACACAGATACATGACATTGTGTCACAGGGAGAGCATCTGGAGCCAGAGGAGTTAGCCCAAGCGAGCGACAGAATTGTTAAAGCTGGGCCATTAATTATAGGGAGGTTCCTGGGTTACCATCTCCTGTAGATATTATAAGGAACCCTCACAGGCTTCAAAGCACTGCACACACATGAATGCACAAATCCCCAAGGGACACATCGCTGCTTCTCTTTGGGTGGTGGCTTACAGGGGACAGTATTTTGTCCCATGTGCCTTCTGTGTACTTTTAGTTATCTCTGTGATGAGAAAAAAAATCAGCTATAAAATTGTTTTCTCCTGTCCAAGAAGCCACTTAAATAAATAATCATACACTATACAAAGTGAAGTGCAAACGTTTTATATGGGCCCACGGCTGGGCCAGGAAAGTTCTATGCCTTACTTGAATAATTGCTAGGCTGTCTACCCCAGGAATCCAGAGCCATGATGCATGGCTCTGCTGCCAGCTGCCTAGACTGCGGGTGTGACCTGGCACACTCACGATGTCATTCAGAGAGTAGCCAGCGTACAAAAGGCAACAACCAAAGGGAATGCTTGGGTGAGGAACTGAGAGACCAGGAAGCTCACCGTTTCCAAAGCATCGCTAACCTGATTTCATCAGGTGCTCATCTGGGTAAATCGTTGTTTTAAAAAGTGGTTTCTGGTGAGTTGCGGAGTGGACCCTGCACGTCAGCTGTGGAGAACGCTGTTACCAACCCCTCTTTACTACACACATCTAAAGCTTCCCAAGAATGAGGCTCTTCAGAGGCAAAGGGGCAGGACAGAAACTTACATACACAGGCAAGATTCCTTCTGCTCAAATACAATCCAAAAAAATAAGTAAGCAAAAAGTGGTGGGTGTTTCAGGAACTTACATAAGCTCTCAGGAATGATGAAAGGGAGACCTTCCCACATGAGCTGTCACATGAAATGGCCTTAACAGAAAAACCAAATCCGATTCTACAATGCTTAAGATGTCACCAGTAAAACCCCCCCTGAGATGACTTCCCCCTAGACCTTTCTGTCTTAGCGTTAGCCCAGTAATACTTAGACCACACTCATTCACAACCATATCCTCTTTCTGGCTAGCTTTTAAGTTCTTGAAGGGGCTTGTTCAAATATAAAGGGGATGTAATGTAAGGAGAGATCCAGCATGCCTTCTTGAAAGTCCTCCCGTTCTAGAAAACTGTGCACTGAAAGTAATCAGACTTATTAGGGAAAGCTGACTGGAGCAGACTGCACGGTGAGTGAGACTTTGTAACACGGTACTCACAAAACCCATTCACATCCTACTCACAACACTAGCTCACTCAAACCTGACACCTCTGTGTCTTCTGCAAGATGTGGGTCTAGGAGTGGGGATGTGCGTCAGTGGTAGAAGGTCGGGGTTTGAACCTCAGCACTGGAACACATAAACAAAGAACCCACCCAGACAAGGGAGATGGGTAGAAGTGCAAACCTGAGGACCTGAAGTGCACCACTGGATTCCACAGTGGAGGAGATAACAGAGTGGAAAGCTGTCCTCTGAGCTCCACATGCACACCATGACATGCGTGCCCCACATCACATACACACACACACACACACACATACACACACACACACACACACACAAACACTCACAGAAACAGACATACACATACATACACATACACAGAGACACATACATACACAAACACACATACATATACAGACACACATACACATACATATACATACTCACACAGACACACATACACATACATATACATACACATAGACACACATGCACATACATACATACACATACACACAGACACACATAGAAGGCATACACACACAGATATATGCACACAGAAACATAGACACATATAAACACACACCTAGACACACATACAGGCACACACATATAAACACACACATATAGGCACATACACAAAGACATATACACAGACACATAGACACATACACAAACACACATACACAAAGACACATAGACACAGGCACACATAGACACATATACGAACACACAGAAACAGACACAGATACACACATAGAAACAGAGACACACAGATACACAGATATGCACATAGGCATACAAACCCATACACATAGAAAGAGAGAGACACACACAAACACACACAGAGACACACATGCACAGACACAGACAGACCCACACCCAACTGACATGACATACACACAAACACACACAGGCATAGAGACACACAGACATACACAGAGGCACAGAATGACACACACACAGATACATACATACAAACACGTACAGACACACACATTCATATACAAACACAAACAGACAAACGCAGTCATATACAAACACAAACAGATAAAACAGTCATATACAAACACAGACACACACATTCATATACAAACACAAACAGACACACACAGTCATATACAAACACAGACACACACAGAGTCATATACAAACACATACAGACACACAGTCATATACAAACACAAACAGACACACAAACACAAACACATAAACACAGACAAAAACAGACACAGATACATTCAAACAGAGAGTAAGCAAAACATTTCTACACAGTTTTTGTTTTTTCCTTCATAGTCTATTTTGCTAAGTCCGATTTTGTGGAAAACCTGGGCTGATTGTCTTGGAAAAGTCACACTGGAACCATTATGATGTTCTGGAGACAGCAACTTAATTTGTAATGCATCAGAAGCAATTATGCCAGAGAAATACATTTAGAAAACAGTTAGATGGGCATGTGGGACCTGAATTTTCCTTAGGCACAGCTGTCCCAGAAGCGACTAGAGCTAGTGACATTAACAGAGGCTTACTTTGTCCAAGTGTGATGTCAAATTCATCACACAAACCTATGTAATTTGCTTTTCACATAAACCTATGGAGTTCAAGATTAAGCATTAATTTCTGCCGAAGTTTACAAAAGCTTGTGGAGCCAGGGTTTGAACCTGAATCTCACTGACCCAGTGACCTCTGTTATCAATCCCAACCATGGAATGACATTTCTCACCCTCGGACATGTAAGTTGGCTCAGTAAGGCTAACTGGTAATACAGCCCCATGGTCTTGGCCCAACAGTTACATTTCAGCTGATATGACATATGTCTTTGGGAAACCACAGAAGGACTTAGGGCTCCAGACTAAACCTCTCTGACATTTGGGAAGAGAGCACCTCAACTGAGAAAAATGTCTATACCAGACTGGCCTATAAGAAGGCCCTGTGGGTCTTTTTATTGATTTATAATTGATGTGGGAGGACCCTAGCTCACTGGGAGCGGGGCTACCCCTAAGTCTCTGGTCCTTGATGGAGTAAGAAAGCAGGCTGTGAAAGACAGGGAGACAAGCCAGTCAGCACTGTTCCTCAACAGCCTCATCTTGAGTCCTGCCTCCAGGTTTCTGCCCAGCTTGAGTTACTGCCCCACTTCCCTGCCACTGGAAGTATAAGATGAAATTAACTCTTTTCTCGCCAAGTTGCTTTTGGTCACCGTATTTTATCATAGACACCCCAATTGCAGGTACGTACAGTAGCATATCAGCAAAGGAGAGGTGACCAATTCCACGTGGGGTGGTAGGAAGGATGGTTGGGATTCTTGGAAAACACGCCAGTTGGCGATGCCTTCAGAGCAGATGACAATGGTTATCAGGGATGGCAGGGGACAAGGCTGGGGTGAAGGCGAGGAGTTGGGAATGGCACATGTGCTGTTTGGTGTGTTACCCTGTGGATGTCAACACCTGCATAGTAGGCAGGTAGGTGGACAGAGCAGTAGGAATAGTTCAGTTCCCCAAAAGATAGGAGAGAGGATCAGTGCCTGTCTATGAACTGGCCTTATCAAGAAGTATGTTTTTATGTGGGACATACTGGAATAGCTTTTCAGCAGGGGAGAGAGCGGGGATGGGGGGTTTAAGGGGGTGTGGGGGAGGGCCGGATTCACCTGTTAGAATCTGTGTACAGGATGGGATGTTGCAAGGGAGGGGTAGAAGGGCTAAGGCTGGAATTGGAGCTCACTTAGCA